>NC_084824.1:16638790-16695111 GCF_958449725.1 Rosa rugosa | reverse complement strand
CCTCCGCTCTAGATAGGATCTGTTATATATATATATATATATATATATATATATATATATATATATATATATATATATATATATATTATCCATTCCAAGATAATGTTGTTGGATTCATTATCCATTCAGGGCCACATTTTAACTCCTATATAAATGGGGCTTGGCGCCTACCCTTTAACCAGATATCGAAACAGCAAAACAAACTAACATATTTGTGCGGAAAATTCTACAATGTGTTAACGTATGACATGCATACAATTGCCTTAAAAGTGGTAAAATGAGTCCTCAAAATAGTAATATTAGTCCTCAAAGTGGTAACATGAGTCCTCAAAGTGGTAAATTTTCTTAGTTACCACATGAGTCCTCAAAATAGTAATATTAGTCCTCAAAGTGGTAACATGAGTCCTTAAAGTGGTAAATTTTCTTAGTTTACCATATGAGTCCTCAAAATAGTAATATTAGTCCTCAAAGTGGTAACATGAGTCCTTAAAGTGGTAAAAATAGTTGATGTATGAGAAATGTTAACATACCATAGCTTTACCCTATTTGTGCATCTGTAATTTTGCCATTTAAACTTGAGCATCATATGGCAACGCGTACGGCTGAATATCGCAAAATTTATTGAAATGAGACATAGTATTTTTTTGAGACGATAAGAATAATACAAGGTATTTCAGTTTAATTTGTGTGTGTGTGAAAGAAAGTTCTTTGGTTGTTCTCTGTATATTAACATGTAGTGTTTCTACTTTGTTGCTTTCGAAGATACAGTTCTTCATCTATTATTGGATCTTAACCGATGTGTAAAAATGAACTTGAAAAAGGATTTTGCAAAAGATTTCACTGAAAACATCCATTCGAGAAAATACGAAAAAGGGCATCAACGATGGATCGATCCTTAGCTTTAAATCAAATTACAGTGATTGACAGGAAAGTTAAACTTCATGTCAATCACTTACAAGAGAATTTGAACCTCCCAAGAAGGATTACATCCAATTTCTTTCATTGCCTTCAAATAATTTGCAAATGAAATCTTTTTATCCTACAATGTAATCCTTGTGCTTCCAGGGGGTTGTAACTTGTAAATATCATTGAAGTTTAGTTTTTCAATCAATCGCTTAAATTTGACCTAAAGTTAAGGATTGGTCTTTCTTGAATGGACACTTTCAATGACATATGTTGTATACTCCTTTCTTAGTTTACCCTTTCAGATTGGTTGAATAGTGAATGTAAGTTTAGAAGTATGGTATTTTTGAAAGCAACAAAGTAAAAAAAAATAAAAAAATTTTGATGGACAACAAAATTTTCAAATTGTTTATCCTTCGAAGGGGTATATCTATATATATATAGTGAGATAAGATATTTACAATAGGAAAGTAAATCTCTAATTGATCTATGATACACGGAACCTCTAATACAAAAAATCCTACTTAGAGGGGTGTATTCAATTCAGATTTTAAAAGACTTTGTTTGAGTTTTTATAATCCATGAATTTACTTAATCCACGGATTGTTTAAATTCTATATGGACTCTGATTGATTCTAATGGATTGATTTACTAGTATTTGTTTAGATTTTACAAATCCTTATGATGTTTTTTGTAGGTTAATTTTGTTTTCTTCTTCTTTAATTAAGCAATGGATGTATGAATCCAACTATAATGCTATATCAATGACAAAAAAGTACGGCAATATATCTACCATTCTTTATGTTGTGTATAATGATATATGAATAATAAGAGAAAACTAATCAGCCAAAATGTTACACAAAAAATAAAGTAGTAAACTAATGACATAATTTATTTATTTGAAGAAACTTAATTACCAATTACTACAAATTCGATGGGAAGTGTTTGCGGGGGTGTCCTGAAGGAGAACTTCCTGCCAGAGAAGAATGCTAGTAATCTTCCCAATCTACCTTCCCTAACTTTCTACCTTTTCCACTTAGTTTCTCGAAACATTTAGCCATATTTGAATTGTTATCTTTTGGGGAAAGGTTGTAGTATACCCGCCGCCATGGGTATGCGTCTCTGCAACTTCCTCCATCTCCGATGGAGCAAAATTCCGGCACTTCCCCTGGTGTCGCAGCTATCGAGCATGGTCCAGGCCGTCTCCCCCTTTTTCTCTGCTCTTCTCCAGAAGTCGAGGTCCTCGACCCGTGTTGAAGCGAGGTCGTTCACTCCTCCTCAGATTGATTCGATCTGGGCTTTGTGGTCGCCTTCTGGTTGGCGTGATATTGCTCGTCCTCCGGCAGGTTCGAGAAGGAGAATCCTTTGCGGATCTGTGGATCCAAATCGCATT
Organism: Rosa rugosa; assembly: GCF_958449725.1. Classification (NCBI taxonomy): domain Eukaryota; kingdom Viridiplantae; phylum Streptophyta; class Magnoliopsida; order Rosales; family Rosaceae; genus Rosa; species Rosa rugosa. The sequence goes on along the minus strand of NC_084824.1, from coordinate 16,692,815 downwards.
TGGGATCCAGGCTCTCTTTTTCCGGTATGCTCTCTGGCTAGTAGGGTTGATGCCGTGTGGTTTCGACGTTGGTTGGAGTCACGGCGATCAGACCATCTCCGGCGGCGGCGATTTGACCTCTGGTGGATAAAGGCACTGAGTTCAGGTTCGTTCGACGAGAGGCATCTCGATCAGGCCATCTGGTTGCAGTGTTCGCGGGTTAGTCGCTGCCATGCTACCCTGAAGGCGCGGCGGTCTGTCTCGGCGGCCCGGCTGTGCGGCTCGGCGGCGTGGAGGAGTGGCTCAGGAAGGGTGCCCAGCCGCTCGGGTGCCCAGAGTGTTTTGGTATGGGCTTGGTTTTGTGGCTGTTTCAATTGGGCCTGGATGTTGGTCATGTTTGCTTTGGCAGGCTTGATTTTGGATTCAGGTCGGATTTGGATCCGCATTTGGGACTCGGGTGTTTCCCTAATTCGGATTTTGGATCCGAAACAGTTGCTCATTTTGTTCTGGTATTGGTTATGGTTCTTAAGAGTTCGTCTGCCTAAATCCGAGGTTCTGGTATTGGTACCCTTGGTCGCTTTCGATCGCTTGGTGAGCGAATCGCCTCTCCTAGGTGGTCCTATCCTCCGTTACAATTACGGTTACTCTCCTAATTACACTGCTTCAGTGACATATGCAGTGCAACAATGCCTTACGACATTAAGTCACATGGTTACCTTTTATTCTTGATGCGATTGTGCATCTAATTATGTTTTATTGTTTTTTCTTCATTACAGATGCGTTTGTGCATCTCGTTATGTTTATTGCGTTCTTTCGATGTTTTGTGCATCGCTCCATGTACTCCTCAGTTTTCACTTAATATAGTTTGTCGTCTTCCTTTCAAAAAAAAATGACATAATTTATTTTATATCTAATTTACAAAAGAATCATGCATGTATGTACCATCTTAATAATACAATTGAAAGTGAGCTGAATTAGCTAGAAGGCTTCCCGAGCTATAGTGATAAAAATAAAATAAAAAATTATTAGATGAGAGCAGAGGTAGAGGAAGTTAGTGAGAAAATAGGTCTAAGACAAAATGGATGAGTGTCACCAGAGACCTGCTTTTTTTTTTTTTTTTTGGTGAAGAGCTTCTTCATTTTTTGAGTGAGAAAAAATTCATCAAAATCTCTTGGGAAGTGGTTGGATTGTTTTTGAGTTTTGATATGTATAAAAAGCACTATAAAATCCTCCAAAATCCAGCATTTAATGAAATCCTTAAAAATCCGTATACTTTTGAATATCAGCAGATTTTAATAAATAATTTTAAATCTTAATTGAATACATCAAGATTTTAAAGAACTGTTTAAAATCTCAGTTGAATACCCATAGACTTCTAAAATACAAAAAAATCTTGTAGACTCTTAAATGAATACACCCCCCTTAATCAGGAAACATAGTCCTAGTCAAATACAAGATGCCATATTCACAACGAAAACTAAGTTTTTTTTTTGTCTGAACGAAAGCTGAGGTTTAGATTTTACCTTCTAAACTGAAATAGGGGATAGTGCTCTATAAAAACACTAATTTTAGGTCAACTAATTAGTACTATTAATTTTGGTCTTTCATTATCTTGGTGTGGTCTAATTGATCATTTACTTCATTTGATTGAAAAAAATTAAGAGTTAAGATTAAAATACATCACATTTATACCTTGGATATAAAATATGATGGGTTTGGTCATTAGGTGAACTGGTAAACGTCTCTGCGGTCCCAAAGATATTAGCCAGATCTATATTACACAGTGAATCGTTCAATATATTTACGAACGTACATCTTTGTACTTGCTTTAGTTAACTGTAATCTTAATTTCAAGTAAGTATTATTGCTAGCCTTATTATGTTTCAACAATATAATTATATAGTGCCAAATGGGGAACAACTTTTGCTCAACTAATGTGATCCCCAACTTGTGCTATAGCAGCAGCATAGCTTGTGTTACTGTTTATAAGATACCAGATATATAAATTATAAAGTATCCATAAGCCACCGGAGGGAAAACCAGATAACATATCTTGATTCCTTTCAATCTGTTAATATAGGTTTGATGTATGTTGGCATTCCTAATACAAAAACTAGAATCATAGGTCTACTAGAGTTATCAAGTGTAAACTGGAAGAGATATATGGTCATGCAATACTTCAGCTGACTCTTCGAATTACTTCAGGTAAGAGCATATGCATTTGCATTTCATAAAGGTCAACCTACATGCATACTGGGATTGCAATCTGGTTTGCAATCCCTGTCAGGACAGGTCGTTGGATGTTGTTTCTTCTTTTTCACGTTTTGTGCGCATTCATTAGTTGAGTCTTAAAAGGATATTTCTCTACATGATTTGATCTGTTAAGTCTTGTCGTCTTTTTTAAGGATAGTATCATGTTTACTTGTTGAATATCTTTTTATGATTTGTTCCTTCCTTATTAGGAGTCAATTAGGTTTTGGAGTCTTTATTGTCCAAGGTTTTAGGGGGAGTCTGAAATATATATACAACTTGTAAAGGCATTCATTTGGCGACCTTTGAGCGTATAAGAATTTGTGCATCTATTGAGTCAAAGTTTTCCATTTGTTTTGTGAGAAACCGTGTGCTTCATATTCGAGTCTATGAACTACTTGTTCCATGCTTAAGTAGATCATTGAGTCAAACACATTCATCATTCATTACATTCTTCACATCAAAGTGCTCTCGAGGTCAGTTGGAGTCGTTGATGTGCGGGCAAGGTTGAAGGTCGAGGTCAGCACCTATCAATCAGTGAAGACAGTTCAAAGGGTGTGAAGATCTACGTGGACTTGATCAGACAATCTACTAGTGCGTCTAGTAAGTAAGCCGAGGTCAGAGCTTTGGGTTGTTTGTAAGAACTTGTATTCTCCCATCTAGTGATTTGTTTTCATTAGGGATTGTAACCTTAAAGACCCCATAGTTATTTCCTCATTGTTGAGGTTTTTACTGCGCAAACAATTCTGGTATCTTGGTTGCTATGTGTTTGTGATTATCTTTGTTTGCCTAGTTATCTCACTGCTGTTTTGGGATCCATACCTATGTTTCAATCCCTAGTATTGTCTGCTACTTTTTGAATTAAAAGAAAGTGTGATTTCTGTGAGAATAGCCTATTCACCCCCCCTCTAGGCGTATTTGTTTCATCCTAGTATTTTCACAATCATTTCGGGGAATCTGGTAGTTGATATCTTCACTCCAACTTTCCACGTTCAGTTTAGAAAATCAGGTCGATAGTAATCCTAGTATTATTCATTATTAATTTTTGGCCAAACGATATGTGCCACCAAACTTGTAGTATTGTGAGCGAGAATCTAACACTTGAATCTAGTTGTAATTATATGCATTATTATATATCCCAAACTTTAACAGAAAAACCCCCCAAGATGGCAAGATATTTATTATGAAGAACATTCAAAAGTGTAGGTGTTCAGATAGAGAATCCCCAAAAAGGTCGAAAGAAGATATATGTTATCCATTCCAAGATAGTGTTGATGGATTCATTATCCATTCAGGGTCACCTTTTAACTCCTATATAAATGGGGCTCGGTGCCGACCCTTTTACCAGATATCGAAACAGCAAAGAAAACGTACTAACATATTTGTGCATCTGTAAATTTTCCATTTATACTTGAGCATCATATATGGCAACGCAAGAAGACCCGGCAAAGCTTTGGAGGGAGCCTTTTGCTATGCTAGACAAGTACTATGGCGGGCCCACCGCCGGAGGGGGAACCAGTACTCTATTTCTTCGTCCTCATCACATACTAGCCGGAAGACCACGTCCTCAGCAGGCCGGTGTTATTAGCAGCAATGATGCAGCTCAGACGGCGAGAAAGCCCATCACTAGCGACGAGGCAGCCAAACTGTTCGGGGGTATTTTGATAACTGAATATCGTAACAAGAAACAGTATCGCGCTTGATTGATTCACTGGTACATGCAGAAGGGCAATGATGAATCTCCTAGTGTTTTCAGTTAGAGATGCGATAGTATATATCTATCTATATGTGCATATGTATGTATCTTTCTTTTCTAGCTTTTACTTTTCTCTTGAGTTCCAATGGAAGGACTGAACCTGCGAAAGTCGCCGGTGAATCTTCCACCGAGCTAGTTGTCTCGTAAAATCTGTAATATTTCAGCATGCAATAATATAGTATAGTTGTGTATTATGTAGTTAATTTACAGTATGTAGAAAGATGGGATCAATCTCAAGGTATATATTATATTTGGAAAATGGGATCAATCTCAAAAATGTGTATGCATGTTATGGCACGCAAGATAATTTGACTCAACAAAAAAGTAAAACTCAAAATTTGTGTGAAAATATATAATTTGTTCGATTTTTGTTGCAAATTGAGGTGTGACTCAGTGTAGTATCCCGGAAATTCATTATTATTTTCCGAGGATTTTCCGGAATTTAATTAGTGGTTATCGGACGGTTTTGTGGCTCGTGGATGGAGCGGAAATGTTTCGGGCGAATAATTATTCAAGAAGCGTCATTTTAGGGGGGGCGCAAGGGTTGACTTTTTATTTGTTGGGTTTCTCCAAAAATTTCCTTCACGAAAATCATAGAGCGCGTCGTTACGAGTTCGTGGACATGCGGAACGTGAAAATCGGAGTTCGTATGAAGAAGTTATGGCAATCGGAAAAAGTTTCCATTTTGATTAAATAGGAAAAAAATCCGAAAATATCAAAAAATTAGCAAGTTGCCAAAAAAGGAATTTTTTCTCTCTCCTCTCTCCTCGAGCCCGCGCGCAGCTCTTCCCTTCGCTGACCTCGTTCTCCACCGTCCGACCACCATAGGAAGTCAAACAAAGTGGGTTTTCTTTGCCTCGATCTCCTCTACAAGTCTATGGTGGCAATCGAGCACGGAACGAGCTGTGGACGGAGAAGCAAGGCCGAGAAGTGGGGCAATGGCGCTGCAAATTTCCTTGATCGAAGTTGACGATTTCGGCCACCATAGCCGGTGTTTCTTGAGGGCTTTTGTAGCCCAGAGGTTGGGGAAGGTTTCTCCCAAGGTGGGTTGCAGAGATTTCACTTGTGGAGGACGAATCAAAGCTTTAAAGATCTAGGGTTTCAATCGGCTCCGATTTGTTATAAGGTAAAATTCGATCGATTGGCTTATAATTTGACTTTGATGTAGTTGGGAAAGTTGTAATTCGAGTTGTGATGAAGATCATTTGTTTAGGAAGTTTGAACAAATTCTGACTTTGGGCTGGAGGCGGCGCCGCTACTGTGGTGGTGTTTTCAGGCGGTTTCCGGCCACCTTAGGGATAGTTTTTGTTCCTGATTTTGATCTACCCGTCGATACGAGCATTTCGATATGTAGATTGTAATTTTTGGAGATCGAATGAGCATGTTATGATTTTTACGGTTTCGAACCGTTCGATTATTCGATCCGTGAGGATTTGAGTGTTCGATCGACTTGTGGTTTTAACATATCGATCGCAGAAGTATTCCGGAGAATTTAGGTGGTCTCGGATGTGGTTTCGCCTCGATTGGCGTCACTTTTGTGGTTTTAGTTCAAAACGGGGGTTTCGGACTTTAATCACTTTGTGATTCGTGCACTGAATCGAGACCGTATGTGTTTAGGTACTTGACAGGCTTGTGTTGAGCGGATTGCGGCTATTTGTGCTTGTCTTAGTTAGCGTGTGAAGACGCAGCAGGATTCTGAGGTAAGTAAATCTCACTATATTCTTTATGAGCATAATTACCATACTGTCTTGGAGATATTAGGTTAGCTATGACTATAGTTGGTATTAGTGGCATTCCTGAGTGGATGACTACATATCTATATATTTACGTGAAATATATATGCATCGGTGGCTTCGTTGCGATGTGAACATTAATTGAAATGAGTTCATTATTGCTCGAGAATGGTGAAATTGTGTATTGAGTTGTGATTGTAGAATTTCATGTGTTGAGATACCATGGGTCTAGTATGACTGTCTTAATTGAGATTTAAGATATGGTATCTTGTGTAAGAATATTTGTGTAATGAATCGATGACATCAGTGTGATGAATCTTTGTGATGATTGTCATATATAGCTTGTGTAGGAATATTTGTGTAATGAATCGATGACATCAGTGTGATGAATCTTTGTGATGATTGTCATGTATAGCTTGTGTAGGAATATTTGTGTAATGAATCGATGACATCAGTATGATGAATCATTGTGATGATTGTCATGTATAGTTTGTGTAGGAATATTTGTGTAATGAATCAGTGAAATCTGGGTGATGATCAGTTGGATGATTGCTATCTGTGTGATGATCGGCGAAATCTGTGTGATGATCAGGGTGATGACTGCTCTGTAGCAGAATTGAATTGTTATTAAGTTAACAACGATCGAGAGGACTGTTGTGATGGTCAGAGCTATGACTTGAATTAGTTGTCTTAATGTGACCTCCTGAACTAAAACTATACGCAAGGGTTACTATGAATTGTTCCGCTTGTTTTGAATTGTGATTGCCTTGTTTTCTTCTTGATTTTATTGATTGATCTCAAAGGCCATAGTGGTGACGATTGTGCTATGTGGTGAGGATAGGAAGGTGATTCATTGTTTTCACCTTTGATGTCATGTTGATGATAAAGGCTTCCGGTGGGAAGGAAATGAGTGTGATCTTTGTGACTCGCAGTTGAGCGTCAAAAGATTTCCAGACGTTACTTGAGGAGGTTTTGTTTGACTGGAATTTTTGTAATTGGATGCTAGGTTGAGAATCTGAGCATGTGGTTTTAGTCACGAGTTGACCTACGTAAGCATGTTATGGAAGGTTAGGAAACAGATGGTTGTAGTTGTGAGTTATGTGTTTATTGTTGTTTAGGTTGAGGTGACTTAAGAATGTGTTTCTGCTTTGTGGTTTTGAGTTTACTCATACAAGCTTTCATAAGCTTACCGGGTTTGTTGTGTGGCAACCTGGTGCACTATTCGATGGTGTAGGGGTTGATCCTGCAAGTCAGGATAATCGTGGCTGAAGCTGAGATCGCGTGCTTACAACTATAAGGTAGGAAGCCAATTTTGTGACTTTACCGTTATTAAGACTTCCGCTTGTAGTAGCTCCGAGGAGCATTTTCTTATTATTTTGTTGTGACAATTTAATTCTTAAACTTGTGTAATATTTGACTCTGCGGAGCGAGTCTGTATTGAATAGTGGGTTCAGGGCATCAGTATGTACTTGGCTTAAAAGGAAAAAGTTTTTCAGGTATTTTGTATATATTGATGGCTGAACCATCACACATGTATAATTATGGGATTATATATTGATTTTTAAATGTGTTTAAAAATCGGGGCGTGACAGTTTGGTATTAGAGCGTAAGGTACATATTTGGTGATAATCAGTACTACTTGAGTGATGACCTGTCTGCAGCGGTTCCCCTTCTGATGCTCTTCAGTACTGGTATAATCATTGGGTATGTAGTGGTACTCTGTGTGGGTCGGGGCGTAAGTCCTTTGAATTGTAGGGTTGCCTTGTAAGTTTATAGTGGAACTTATTTAGCTTCCTTGAGTTACAGTCTCTTGAGGAATGCGAACCTCTGGATTGAACTTTGATCTAGTCGTCGAGGATCGTTTTCATGGAAATGATATCCTTTGGTACGATTGTGGTTGCTTAGTTGTTGGGATCATGGTGTTTGATTCATACTTGTATTGAAGGTTGGTATGAGTATTAACTAGTAGTAGTAGTGCCTTCCTAAGTGGAATAAGCAGATCTTGTGTGTGGTTTGAGTTTTTAAATTGTGTTATTGAGAATGTTGTGTGGTGACCTCATGTTACTAGGTGATGGATCTTCAAGGAGGCAGAGCTAGGGGCCGAGGCAAACCCAGAGGTGGGGGTAGAGCCCGAGGTAGGGGCAGGATTCCTCCTGTTGAGGAGATTTTTGAAGATGAGGTGGAGTCATCGCATATGGTGCAGCCTGTTCCACCTATTGTGGATGTTGTGGATGCCACTCGTTTGTCGAGGTTGGCAAAGGAGATTTCGAGGCTGGGAGCAATCTTTTTCAAAGGAGGTACGGATCACATGTTGGCAGATCAATGGATCGAGAACATGAAGAACTACTTCGAGATGGTCGTCTGTGTTGACATGGAGAAGAGGAAGATAGCCTCGTATATGGTTCAGGACGATGCACGGGTTTGGTGGAACTGCACACAGAGAGTTATGGATGTGTCCACCATGACTTGGGACGAGTTTGTGAAACTCTTTAGGAAGAAGTACTTTCCGCCTTCAGTGAGGGAGCAGTTGGAAAGGGAATTCATCTCGCTAGTCTAAGGGGCTATGTGTGTGAGGGATTATGAGGCGAAATTCTCAAGGCTGTATTGGTTTGTGAGACAGATTGATGTTGAGAGTTTGGCCATGAAGTTTCAGCGGGGGCTAACTGCTACGATCCGGCGTGATGTCACTGTTCTGGAACTAAAGACGGTGGAGCTCATTTTGGCTAAGGCTTTGGCCATTGAGCAGGAGGACCAGACTTTCTAGGAACAGGAGTCGGTTGAGAGGGACTCCCAAAGGAAGGGAAAGGCAACTGCTAGGAGCAGTGAGGGAACAGACAATCAGGGTGGGTCTTGGAAGAGGCAGATGACTCATCAGCAGGCGCTATAGGTAGAGTGGCAGCTGCACCTGCTGTGGTTGCACCTGTCGGGCAGATGGCACCCTTAACATGTTATAACTGCAAGGAGGTGGGCCATATGGCAAGGTAGTGTTTGAAGCCGAAACCTAGGACATGTTATAATTGCGGGCAGGTAGGGCATGTGGCAAATGAGTGTACCCGGCCTCGGGGTATGAGACAGAGGAATCAATAGAGTCAACAACCTCAGGGACATGCGAGGGTGTTCGCTGTTGTTCAGCAGAATGCAGGGGTGGAAGGTACCTTATCTGCTTGGAATTATCTTGTGTAGATGAAGTGTGATTATAGTGTGTCTTATCTCTTTGTGATTGTGTGGTGATGGGTTTTGCCTGATGTTTAAAGTTAGACCTTTGTGTGTGGCGTCCTTTTGTGGAGCGATTATTGAGCATTGTGTATTGCGTGTTGTATGTTTCATTCTGTGGTAGCTGAAATTCTTTGCAACCCTCTGTGTGTGTGCGATATCATGTGATGATTTACGTGTGGGTTGATCGATGCTAGACCTTATCTTAAATGTGTTTTGAGACAGCAGTACATCATTGAGTGTGATGCATACTTCGTTTCTATTATGGTAGAAATGGCTGTGAGGGTTGGTCTATGAAAAAAAAAAAAATTTGTGTTGTTTTTGTGAAAGGTTGACTATGAAGGAACTGTGTGTTGATGTTTGAGTTGAAGTGATGTTGTCATTTTCAATTCTAGGAAATGCCAGTGTGGCTTTATCAATTTGTTGATGCAGATACTGTTGAGGATAGGATTATGAAGTCTTGTGTAGTCTGTGTGCAATGCTATAGTTAGCAGAATTGTTGTGATGTTGTGTACAGAAATGAGATTTATGAAATGTTGTTTTACCACCAAGTGGAGTGGTAGAGTGTGCTAGGGTGGCGATACGGGTAGTGTACCTGTATTTGTGGGTTGATCTAGACATATTTTACTTCGAGGAGTTAAGACTGTTCTAGAAACTACAAAGAATCACTCAATGGGCAAGTGCGACCATTGTTGGTGGTTGAATTTCATTCTGTATGGTTGACTAGCTTAATGTCGTATGGAGGCTTTGTGGTGAGAGCAATTCTTATTGGGGATCGAGAATTGGTTTTGAGGATGGTTTATCCGTACTTCTTGGTGGGTGGTACGTTTAAATTTCGGGACAAAATTTCTTTAAGGAGGGTAGAATGTAGTACCCCGGAAATTCATTATTATTTTCTGAGGATTTTCTGAAATTTAATTAGTGGTTATCGGACGGTTTCGTGGTTCGTGGATGGAGCGGAAGTGTTTTGGGCGAATAATTATTCAAGAAGCGTCATTTTAGGGGGGCGCAAGGGTTGACTTTTTATTTGTTGGGTTGCTCCCAAAACTTCCTTCACGAAAGTCGTAGAGCGCGTCGTTACGAGTTCGTGGACATGCGGAACGCGAAAATCGGAGTTCATATGTAGAAGTTATGGCCATCGGAAAAAGTTTCCATTTTGGTTAAATAGGAAAAAATCCGAAAATATCAGAAAATTGGAAAGTTGCCAAAAAAAGGAAATTTTTCTCTCTCCTCTCTTCCCGAGCCCGCGCGCATCTCTTCCCTTCGCCGGCCTCATTCTCCACCGTCCGACCACCATAGGAAGTCAAACAAAGTGGGTTTTCTTCTCCTCGATCTCCTCTACAAGTCTGTGGTGGCAATCGAGCACGGAACGAGCTGTGGACGGAGAAGCAAGGCCGAGAAGTGGGGCGATGGCACTGCAAATCGCCTTGATCGGAGTCGACGATTCAGGCCACCATAGTAGGTGTTTCTTGAAGGGTTTTGTAGCCCAGAGGCTAGGGAAGGTTTTTCCCTAGGTGGGTTGCAGCGATTTCACTTGTGGAGGACGTATCAAAGCTTTGAAGATCTAGGGTTTCAATCGGCTCCGATTTGTTCTAAGGTAAAATTCGATCGATTGGCTTATAATTTAACTTTGATGTAGTTGGGAAAGTTGTAATTAGAGTTGTGATGAAGATCTTTTGTTTAGGAAGTTTGGCCAAATTCTGACTTTGGGCCTGAAGCGGCGCCGCTACTATGGTGGTGTTGTCAGGCGGCCACCTCAGGGATAGTTTCTCTTCCTGATTTTGATCTACTCGTTGATACGAGCATTTCGATATGTAGATTGTAATTTTTGGAGATCGAATGTGTATGTCATGATTTTTAGGGTTTCAAACCGTTCGATTATTCGATCCGTGGGGATTCGAGTGTTCGATCGACTTGTAGTTTTGACATATCGATCGTAGAAGTATTCCGGAGACTTTAGGTGGTCTCGGATGTGGTTTCGCCTTGATTGGCGTCACTTTTGTGGTTTTAGTTCAAAACGGGGGTTTCGGACTTAAATCACTTTGTGATTTGTGCACTGAATCGAGACCGTATGTATTTAGGTACTTGACAGGCTTGTGTTGAGCGGATTGCGGCGATTTGTGCTTGTCTTGGTTTGCGTGTGAAGACTCAGCAGGATTCTGAGGTGAGTAAATCTCACGATATTCTTTATGAGCATAATTACCATATTGTCTTGGAGATATTAGGTTAGCTATGAGTATAGTTGGTATTCCTGAGTGGATGACTACGTATCTATATATTTACGTGAAATATATATGCATCGGTGGCTTCGTTGTGATGTGAACAATAATTGAAATGAGTTCATTATTGCTCGAGAATGGTGAAATTGTGTATTGAGTTGTGATTGTAGAATTTCATGTGTTGAGATACCATAGGTCTAGTATGACTGTCTTAATTGAGATTTAAGATATGGTAGCTTGTGTAGGAATATTTGTGTAATGAATCGATGACATCAGTGTGATGAATCTTTGTGATGATTGTCATGTATATCTTGTGTAGGAATATCTGTGTAATGAATCGGTGAAATCTGGGTCATGATCAGTTGGATGATTGCTATCTGTGTGATGACCGGCAAAATCTGTGTGATGATCAGTGGATGATTGCTATATGTGTGATGACCGGCAAAATATGTGTGATGATCAGTTGGATGATTACTATCTGTGTGATGACCGACGAAATCTGTGTGATCTTTGTGACTCGCTGTTGTGCGTCAAAAGATTTCCAAATGTTACTTGAGGAGGTTTTGTTTGACTGGAATTTGTGTAATTGGATGCTAGGTTGAGAATCTAAGCATGTGGTTTTAGTCACGAGTTGACCTACGTAAGCATGTTATGGAAGGTTATGAAATAGATGGTTGTAGTTGTGAGTTACGTGCTTATCGTTGTTTAGGTTGAGGTGACTTAAGAATGTGTTTCTGCTTTGTGGTTTTGAGTTTACTCATACAAGCTTTCATAAGGTTACCGGGTTTGTTGTGTGGCAACCCGGTGCATTATTCGATGGTGTAAGGGTTGACCCTGTAGGTCAGGATAATTGTGGCTGAAGCTGAGATCGCGTGCTTACAGCTATATGGTAGGAAACCAATTTTGTGACTTTACCGTTATTAAGACTTCCGCTTGTAGTAGCTTTGTGGAGCATTTACTTATTATTTTGTTTTGACAATTTAATTTGTAAACTTGTGTAATATTTGACTTTGCGGAGCGAGTCTGTATTGAATAGTGGGTTCAAGGCATCAGTATGTACTTGGCTTAAATGGAAAAAGTTTTCCATGTATTTTGTATTGATGGCTGAACCATCACGCATGTATAATTATGAGATTATATATTGATTTTTAAATGTGTTTAAGAATCGGGCCGTGACACTCAGACTCAACTAAGACATTAATTAAGAAAACCATCGAAAATTTATGCGCCGGCTGTCCTTGTGTTCACTCTAGAGAGGCCGCGTTCACAAAAATGATTTGTACTGTAAGGAAGAAAAAAAAATCGTAGTTATAGGCACATCACTTTCTACACTAGTTGTGAAACAATATGTGCTCTTATGCAACACAATTTCAACCAACTGACAAAAACCATTCCTGCTATGTATTAGGTAAAACTCTTCATAGGTTTAGCGAAAGTTGCTACATACTTTTAGATGAAAGTATTTTTTCTTTTCCGAAGACATTAGAACATATACAAAACTTTGAGACCAAATATGCCCTTATCTCAACCCATTTCTCAGGGCTACCTACAGTCAGAGCGGCCAGAAAAAAGGCCGAGGCAGGCTGTGCGGGCGGCGTAACAAGTTGATGACTGTTGGCAATGATAGTGAGTCTGCTATCCCATCCTCTTCTTACTAGTCCACCTCATTTCCAAGTTCTTCGGGAAAGGGGAGAGGCAAGATGTACAGTATTGGACACACATGTTCTTAGATTTCTATGCTTGGTGGCAGATTCAAAAGTTGATCTAGTAACGACTTCTACAACAATTTCCATCATAGGGGGTGTTGTATTTGTGTTTTTTCTTTAAGTTGTGTAGTGGTCTAAGACATGTATTCTTTCATTTCTAGCTTGTTAAGTTTTTTTTATTCGCTTTGAATAAGAGAGCAGAGCCGTTCTTTATTGGACTTTGTTTGGTAGGAATTTTCTCCCCATGTAACGCTGAAAATGCATGGCAATATGTTGTTTCAGGGGTTTAGGCTTAGTGTATGTAATTTTCTAACATAATGCCGTTGAATTCATTATACTTAAATAAGGTCGATCACATTTTATTCTAAAAAAAAAAAAAAAAAAAGGACGATCACATTTTAACTCCAATATTGAAATTAACTTAGGTAAGGTACGTATCTGTTAATGTCTAAAGTAAAGCGGTAGCTAAACCTTGTTTAACGCTGATCCGATGGGCGGACCGCTACTTGCGATATGATCGATACTCCCTCAACCTGTCAAGTAAAATACAAAGAGGCGTCAAAGGGAGACCGCGTTGGGCGGTCTTCTCTTCTCTGATGCCTAAGTTAGTCAATGTATTTATGTTGACAACGTAACAGTAGGTAAGTAGTAGATGCGTAATTAATGAGGAGAGAGGAGAGAACCTTTTATAGGTGAGGAAGAGGACCTCTTCCTTGTTTTCGATGTGGGACTGACATGCTTCAGTTCCCAGCTTCTGGAGCTTCTGATGCTATCTTGGCGCGGCGCGTGGCGGCGCGTCAGCGGTGATCTGGAGATGAGCTGGGGCTCAGGCGCTAGCCTACTTGGCTGTGTTTCCGTAGGTCACACCGTTGGTGGTAGTTGGTACCGCTGGCGGCACAATGAGCGTGGCTCATTCTAGCTAATTATGCTTGGAAAATGCTCATGCAAGTACAAGTCCCCTAAGTCCCCAATCAAGGAGGGCAATCTTGGTTGGGGAGTTGCCTAGCGGTTTGAAGCGTTACTTCTGCTAGACTTGCAAGAGCATAATTAGCATCAGTGCGTTGCCAACCATGGACGTACTGAGAAAACGATTTATACCCTTTCGGGTGGGCCCTTGTTAAGATAGACCTCCGTTTAGTCGGTATATTGTTTGTTGAGGGGAGCTGCGCCGAGCAGAGGGTGTTGGGTAGCGAGCCCATTCTTTGATACCCGAGTGGCGGGGGTCAACATGCCTGATCAGGGCCGTCGTAGACTGTTGACAAGTCCCCCTGTCCCGTAGGGACGTAGCTTCTGCGACGCTGCGTGGCGGTCGTCGTAGGTTTGACTGTAACGCCGCGTGGCGGTCGTCGTCAGAATGAGGCGTTACCTCGGGAATCGTCGTTGGCGAAAGTCCCTCTGCTGATAATAAGAGGCAAGAATTGTCGCGGGGACCTGGCTGGCTGCCGTTCAGCAGACTAGCTTGCGGGAGGGAGAAGTTCCAATAGCGGAGTTGCGCTTAGCGGAGACTCTCGCATGCAAGAAGAAAGGGAGAAGTTCCACTAGTGGTGTTGCGCTTAGCGGAGACTCTCGCTTGCAAGAAAAAAAAAGGGAAGTTCCGCTAGCGGTGTTGCGCTTAGTCGAGACTCTCGCTTGCAAGAAGAAAAGGGAGAAGTTCCGCTAGCGGTGTTGCGCTTAGCGGAGACCCTCGCTTGCAAGAAGAAAAGGGAGAAGTTCCGCTAGCGGTGTTGCGCTTAGCGGAGACCCTCACTTGCAAGAAGAAAAGGAAGAACTTCCGCTAGCGGTGTTGCGTGTTAACGTTAGTGACTGAGGGGCCTCTAGTTAGCTTGAGAGAGAGAGAGTGACACGAGATGTATAGTGGTTCGTCTCCTGCCTTAGCGGGAAACTACGTCCACTTGAATGTTACACTAGTGTGTTGAGCCTTGCGGCCCAAGGGGATTACAAAAGATGTAATGGAATGATGTTTAAGTGGGAGGAGGCATTCCTTTTATAGGTGAAGGAATGCTTCTCCTTTACATTTTCTTAGATGTGGGATGACTAAAATCACTATTCTAGTCTAGAAAGCATGTTTGTGAAGGCAACTTTGCAAGGCCGGGAAGATGGCTTCCCGGCGACATATTTGCGACTTCCGGATACCGTAGAATAGCTTGAACATAGGGCTACAAGATGCAAGTAGCGGTTGGGCCTCACAATGGCTTGTGGGTGTCCCAAACAGGGTGTTACTTATGCTTGGTGAGATAGCAAACTAGTCATGCTAGTAGGTATCTACAAGTCCCCGAGTAAGAGGAGCTTCTTGGTTGGGGAGTTATAAGCATGAAGTCATCAAGCATAAATATCCGGGCAGCACGGAGCCCCTACAAGTCCCCGAACTCCTTAAGCAAGAAGGGACTTGTCTAGCCCTGCACAATGAGACAAAAAACGTGCATATGTAGAATGCTTTGTTGTATTGGTTACCGCTCGTCTTAATGGAATGCAAAAAGAATTCGATTTGTTGCAAGCGACAAATGGTAGAAGAATTCAATATTCCATTAATGTGTATGAACATGTAAAATATTGGTAGTTGTATATGTGGATCTTATGGCCATATAACACGCACAATAGATAGTGGCAAGTGTAATGGGTGTCCATATAAAATTGTGGGAGTAGTCCCGGTGACACAGTATGAAGCGTTTGTGAACTTGGGGCTTAAGTAAAACATATTGGACATGATCGAGCAAGTTGGGTGTGTAGGCGCTGTGCGAGCATGCGGGGCGTGGCCCAAGCGCAAGTCGTGGCCATACTCGATACCCAAGCGAGTCGCAACCCGAGCAAGTCGTTTATCCGAGCATGTTTTAACTAAGTCGTAAGTCTCACAAGCTTCTAGATGAATGTCACATGTTTATTTAATTGAGTTGCAATTAAAATAGAAGCATGACATATGTGTATAGCATGTACTTGTAGTAAAGTCGCTAATAACATTTTGTAGGCATGTGTAAGGGTCGTGGAGACATGTATAGCCATGGCAAAGGCTCTAATTGCAAGAGCGTAAGAGATAAGATATAGTGACTTATCTTATGCCGATTTGGAGGCTAGCGGAGTTGGCCGAGCATGACGGTCCATTGCTCCGGCGAAGTACCTTAGTCGAAAGGTGATGATTTCGCTAATTGGAAATGTGATCGGTGATTACGTCTCCTTGAAACAAACTAGGTGATTAGTACATGAGTTTGTAAAATCAACACCAATAATTTGCATATGAGTTTTGATAAAATTGTAAGCAAAATAGTTGTTGACAACAAATGTCATACTTGATTGTGTGCCGCTAATGTGAAATTCAATATGGCAATGAAATGTTAAAGAAACATTTCAATATGTCATTACGTAAGTACTAGGCCGTGGAGAATGTCCAAAAAAGTGCAATTTACATGCAATGAGATGTAGAGCCATGGGAGTATATGCATGACTGAGGTAATCTAAGCATAGTATACACGTGTGGACTTTGAGACAAAGTCAAAGAGGAGCATGCTATATATGTAACCCAACAGTGTATTGATCATGTACCATGTGTCGTTTGTGATGTAATAGCTCAAATAGGATTTGATTAAGATGCTAAGAATATCAAAAGGTTGATAGATAGGCATGCTCCGTTAATCATAAGAGATGATAAAATATTGTCACTTTTAGGCGGCAAAGAAGCTGCCAACATACCATTAGATGGAATAAGATGATCATGCATTATATGTACTGAGTTATACATGATTTTGCATATTAAAGTAGCATACTTGTGAATCATATGTACATGCATTGACTTACACCTGTTATGGTATCACAGTAACAAATATATGAGTCATATATGCTATACTTGGTTGGGACGCGCGGTCAATAGACATGAATTAGACGTTTTTAATGTTTACAGCAGGAGCCCAAGCATACATATATGTATTGACAAGTGTACCATGCTATTGAGAGGTGGCATCAAACTAATAGTCATGCTTTCTTCAACTTATAATGGCTCCAGTTTTAAAACAGAGGCATAGTTTGTGTGTATGCACAAGTGTTTAAATAAGAGAAGCTTAGCTTTCTGCATGGTTTGGTAGAACTGGGAACGTCGATGCAGACTGGGTGGGTGTCCTGATCAAACAACAAGGTACCCACAGTGAGCTGCCGGGAAAACAACGCTCTGGCCAGCAGAGATTTGGTTATTGCCGCTGATGCAGTCTAGCAGAGAAACTTATGAATACAGGGTGCCGCTGACGGAGCCGTAGCGGAGGAATTCTGCCGCTGCCGCTGTTGGAGTGTGGCGGAATATGTCGGCGCTGCTGCTGAAGGAGCAACTCCCTAGCGGTGTCGCTGGCAGAGCCTGGCGGAAGAATTCTGCCGCTGCTTCACGGTCAGCGGTGGCGCCGACTCATTTGTAACTAGGATGGGCTGCTGCACGGTCGGCGAAGCCGCTGATTGTATGCGGAAGGCTTGCGGAGGACTGGCAGTGGATGATGGCTGTTTGTTTGGCGGAGCGGAGCTCGTTGATGGACTCGTTCAGCGGAAAGTTTGAGTTCGGCAGAGCTTGGAGCTCAGCGGAAGAAACTGCCCGCTGGTGGAGCTTAACAGAAATTTGTTGTCGGCATTTTGAACGCTAGCTGTAGGGGTCGCTGGCGGAAGACGACCGCTGGGTATTGCTAGCGGTCTACGTCGCCGCTGGACTCCCTGGTGTGTCCAGAAGACTTGGCGGAACTGTTCAGCGGATGTGAAGTTCGGCGGAGCTCCGAGCTCAGCGGAGCTTCGCAACAGGCCTGGAGCTCGGCGGAGCTTCGGGTTCGGCTGTGCTTGAGCTCAACGAAGGTTTTGCTAGTCAGCTGAGGCTTGCTGGTGGTGCTTTGACCGGTGATAGCTGCTGTTAGTCAGCGGTGGTTGTGAGCTCAGCGGAGGTGAATGTGAACCTTGGCGGTGAACAAGGAGGAGGGATTGAGGTTTGGCGGTACTGGGTGTCCAGAGTAAATGGGCACAACTTTTTTTTTTTTTTTTTTTTGAGCTGGCGTTGACCAATCTTATGGTCGTTGACAGCTAGCTTTCCCTGTGGGCGTTGACCCCGAGTTGACCTGGATCTCTGCAAGCACCGAGCCTAAGTTGAACTTGGTGTAAACTTGTGTTTTTTGTTTTACCGCTGAGATGGGTTTGGCAAGTAGTTTTGGATTTTTGTGTCTATTGCCAAAGATGGGATACCTGATGTAACTAAAGGTAGCCACTGGGAGAGGACCAATTTTTATGACTGAGGGAAAGAGAATTTTGAGCTCGTTAAGCTGACTTAGAGCATGGTAAGTGATGAAGCCATTGTATCGGCTTCCCACAGACGGCGTCAATGTTAACGTTAGTGACCGAGGGGCCGCTAGTTAGCTTGAGAGAGAGAGAGAGTGACACGTGATGTATAGTGGTTCGTCTCCCGCCTTAGCGGGAAACTACTTCCACTTGAATGTTACACTAGTGTGTTGAGCCTTGCGGCCCAAGGGGATTACAAAAGATGTAATGGAATAATGTTTAAGTGGGAGGAGGCATTCCTTTTATAGGTGAAGGAATGCTTCTCCTTTACATTTTCTTAGATGTGGGATGACTAAAATCACTATTCTAGTCTAGAAAGCATGTTTGTGAAGGAAACTTTACAAGGCCGGGAAGATGGCTTCCCGGCGACATATTTGCGACTTCCGGATACCGTAGCGTAGCTTGAACATAGGGCTACAAGATGCAAGTAGCGGTTGGGCCTCACCATGGCTTGTGGGTGTCCCAAAGAGGGTGTTACTTATGCTTGGTGAGATAGCAAACTAGTCATGCTAGTAGGTATCTACAAGTCCCCGAGTAAGAGGAGCTTCTTGGTTGGGGAGTTATAAGCATGAAGTCATCAAGAAGAAAAGGGAGAAGTTCCGCTAGCGGTGTTGCGCTTAGGGGAGACCCTCGCTTGCAAGAAGAAAAGGGAGAAGTTCTGCTAGCGGTGTTGCGCTTAGCGGAGACCCTCGCTTGCAAGAAGAGAAGGGAGAAGTTCCGCTAGCGGTGTTGCGCTTAGCGGAGACCCTCGCTTGCAAGAAGAAAAGGGAGAAGTTCCGCTAGCGGTGTTGCGCTTAGCGGAGACCCTCGCTTGCAAGAAGAAAAGGGAGAAGTTCCGCTAGCGGTGTTGCGCTTAGCGGAGACTCTCGCTTGCAAGAACAAAGGGGAGAAGTTCCGTTAGCGGTGTTACGATTAGCGGAGACCCTCGCTTGCAAGAAGAAAAGGGAGAAGTTCCGCTAGCGGTGTTGCGCTTAGCGGAGAGTCTCGCTTGCAAGAAGAAAAGGGAGAAGTTCCGCTAACGGTGTTACGCTTAGCGGAGACTCTTGCTTGCAACAAGAAAAGGGAGAAGTTCCGCTAGCGGTGTTGCGCTTAGCGGAGACTCTCGCTTGACGGTTGGTGTACCTGCTTTGTGGGCGGTTACTTCTTATAGACGCTTCGTCTGACGGCGCCAGACACGTGGCCACCCTGTATTGGGTTAGCGTGTGGGATAACGTCTTCTCAGAACGCCCGCATCCTCACCATTAATGCGAGTAATTATGGATTTTGTAAGTGTGATCGTGGGGCAAGTGTACGGCTGTGGTGCGATGTCGTTTTTCAGCGGACGGCCTAGATTGGTTTGATGTTGACATAAAATAGAGGGAAACTGAGTAGTTTGACACTTTGCACTTTGAACTAAACAGAATGGCAGCTTGCCATTCTGGATGTTGTAGTGGGTTGCGATTGCGATTGACCTCAATGATTTCATCCATCCAGCTAGGATTGACCTCAATGTTGAAAATTTCCGCCATGGTTTTTGTTATGCTTGGCTTGTCAAGGCATTCCACCCTTGTGTCCGCTGGACTTTGGTGAGGTTGGGCGGTTGCTAGTCTTGCCAGTGAATCAGCCTTGGCGTTCTTTTCTCTGGGAATCTGTGTGATGGTGTGAAATTTAAATTTTTTAAGAAGCATCTTGACGTACCCCAAGTATGCCGCTAACTGCTGGTCTTTGGCCTGGAAGCTGTCATTGACCTGGTTAACGACTAGTTGGGAGTCGCTGAATATGTTGACGCTGTCAGCCCTTGAGTCGATGGTGAGGAGTAAGCCTGCAATGAGCGCTTCATACTCCGCCATGTTGTTTGAAGCTGTGAAATTGAACTTTAACGCGTATTCCACGTTTAGTCCCCCTGGTCCTGTTAAGATGACTCCGGCGCCGCAGGCTTTGGCGCAAGCGGAGCCGTCCACATGGAGATTCCAGTCTGACCGCTGTGAGGCTGGTTCTTAAGCGGTTACCATTTCTGTGCCGGCCTCTGCACTTGGGTTGGGTTCATCCTGACGCTAGGTGAGCTCAGCGATGAAATCTGCCTCCGCCTGACCTTTCATGGCGGTCCTTGGCTTGTAGTCAATATCGAACTCGCTGAGCTCGATGGCCCACTTGTTAAGGCGCTCGGAGTGCTCAGGGTTCTGCATTACCTGCCTCAGCGGTTGATTTGTTAAGACATGAATTGTGTGGGCCTGAAAGTACTGGCGGAGGCGTCTAGCGGCGACAATGAGTACGAGAGATAGCTGCTCCAGGGGGGTATATCTTGTCTCTGCCCCATTCATGCCTCTGCCGGTGTAGAACACTGGAAGCTCTTCCTGGCCCTCCCGCCGAACAATGGTGCAGCTTACCGCCGACGGGGATACCGCTAGGTAAATGTACAGTACCTCGCCTTGTACAGGAATGGAGAGAAGTGGGACTGCCGCCAAGTATTCTTTCAGGCCCTGGAATGCGGCCTCGCAGTCTGGGGTCTATTCCACTTCTTTCTTGTGGGTCCTCTTCAGAACTTTGAAAAATGGGAGGCATTTGTCAGTTAGTCTGGAGATGAACCGAGAGAGAGCGGATATAAGGAGATTGGTGCGCTATTGCATAGCTGCATGCGATTTTGCATCACCCCAAGCGGATATAAGGAGATTGGTGCGCATTACCAATGTCCTGACTACCATAGTAGTCGTTTCTGCTAGACCATTTGGGTGTGTACATGAGAATATGATGTCCAACATTAGTCCCATTGCAATAACCATCGAAAGTCTTCTATGTAAGCTCTCTAGGAATGTCAAATCCAATTGACTAAATAGGATAATCCGGGAAGTGAGCTCGTTGTCATATGATATGTGCTAGGAGTGTAGCATAAGCAGCATTACAAGTGGACAATGGCACAACACGTGACCAGCGTGTTTGCGTGTCAACCAACATCATGAGATATTTAAACGTCCGCAAGTTGGTTGAATCAGTCCATAGAATCCCCATGGATTCTATGTAAGAACATAATGAGTATTTTCATATCCTTTGCAAAGAATGGTCTCAGTCCTAATTTCCTTAAGGAACGGGCTTTGTAAAACGAGCGAGAGGCTTTAGAAGCAACCAATGAGGATTTTGGTTGGGCTTGAGCGTTTGAAACACTATTTGGAGCAAAGTTGGTGATTGCAGCATCACCTAGGGCGCCATCACCATGATTGACGTACTACTAGAATTCTGTTCATTTACATCAGTCCAAAACCGATGTAAAACTAAATTCTGACCGATCTCTTAGTGGCTGATGTAAAAGATGCAGACATCAGTATAAGCGCGTTTTTAACCGATGTCCCAGACAACGACCAACATCGATTCTAAAACACAAATCGATGTATAATCGTTATAATCATCATAATCTTATATGTTAACTATATTTAATTCTTCATATTTTCACCTAAGTGAACATTTAAATCGATTACAATTTCAGAAATGATGTCTAATACTCTCGTAGACATCAGTCTCCAAAAATTTTTGTTTGTTCGTGTCCATTTTTACGTGCATCTTGCCGCCTTATTCTCCTGAGAACGATGTATGTACCTTTAGACAACATCAGTTAATCTATTAAGAATGATGTTTTATGTTACTAGGAACATCGCTTTTCGTTAGTTGAAACGATGTCTAGTAGTTTTGTAGACATCATTTCTATTTTTCAAAACCGATGTCCTGTATTTCATGGTAAATCGGTTTACTTTATAACAGCCGATTTGTACATTGACAGTAGATAACAGTTTGGTGTTTAGATATCGATGTGCATTGGTTTTGTGTACATCAATTTTTAGGTGACATTTCGATATGTTCATAATCATGAGACATCGATCAGTCCAGTTTTAGGTACTGATTTGTAATCTCTGAATTGACATCGTTTTCTTTGACATTAGTGTTTTGTTTCCCATTTATATACATCAGTTCATATATATAAGAATGATGTGCAAATAATCATCTAGCTGCTGGTGGTGGGAAAAGATCTAGAAATACATTTCTCATCATCCAAAAATTGGGGCTTTCCATTAATTTTCTCATCTTCATTCATGATTCTATATAATTCACAAAATAAATCCTCAAAACCTACAAATCCTCATAAACATATTAGCAACTAACTACAAAAGTTCAACCCCAAACTTTACTTCAAAGCAAAAACTAGTCATACTCAAAATCATGTTGGTAGCCAAACTCTGTATATAATCAGCCACTTCAATATGTACAAAGTCTGGTCTTTCACAATTATATGTAGATGCCGGATCAACAAAGCAATGGTGTCAAATTCATCTCTTTGAGTAAGAAGTTCATGCAAGTACCTGTGTCAAAAGCAAAGACATGAAATTGCAGGCAAACTCCTTTCCAAATGCAGCAAAACCCCATAATATCATATCACCTTTCCACACAGTTACATTGCAAGCCATGTGTAAGCAAAGGAAAAAAAAAGAGAGAAGAAAGTTGCAGCCATTACCTAGCTTTCCATAGTTCTGTATCAAATCAATCTTATAGAAGACATTTATGTGTGGGAGTTCCATATGCATCATGGTTTAAATAGACTATAATACTGGGGGTTCCTACATTTTACTAAAAAAACAAAGAAAAAAAAAAAGCAAGTTAAGGGCCTGAAAATGTATTTTCAGCAAGTATTTTCTTAAAAGCCTGAAAATGTAGATAAGCATGATAGTGAAGCATATCTACTTGACAAGTCCACAATATTGAATGACCTGACAATCTTTGCACCAAGACTTGTCAAAGTCATTGAGCTTCAGCTTGGACTCTCTCTCAATCTTTGCACCAAGACCTGACAACAAATTCATGCCCGACGAAAAGAAGGCTAGCATTACCTGCGGTTCATAATTTTAGTAAAAGTGCTGAACAGATATATGCACAGAGAGGAAGTGAAATTGCAAAGTGCCACAGACAACATCATTATCTAATGAACTATCCACTAAACATGACAGATATACATACCAAAGAGATCCTCCTATAGTTAAATAGTCTAATAGTGGTGGCAAGAAATTGTATTCCCTTCAACAGTTTATAAATTACACAGAATAAAATCCTACTTTAAAATACTACAGTCTTTATCAGTAAGATAAAATATAAAAACTCAAACTTGTTTTAAAATTTATATAAGTAAGCAGTCAAAGTAATTCTTTAATGCCTCCAAAGATCCCAGAAAACCTGTAGTTTAAGCTCATCTGAGTTAAAAAAAAAAAAAAAAAAAAAAAAAAACACTACAACCACAACTAATATAAGCAAGAAGCTATTAGCCTATTACAAAAGAAGTCCAAGGCATGAATCAAAGTGCAGTAACACATTCTTGAAGCCAAGAAAAATAGTATGTGGAAGCATTACCAGGCCTTATAAAATCGGAGAGACCAAAATCAATAACCTTCACTGAAGCATCCTCTTCTCTTGTGGCAAAAAGAAAATTCTGCCAAGCAGTCAAATGAAAAGAGTTATTGGTAATAAGTTCGGACGAGAACTGAAGATGTAAAACAAACTACATGTGGAGGGGACTTTCAATACTATTCCATCCAAATGCAAGAAAGTAGTGGAAAGTAGAAACTCTGAATGTAGTTGTACCTCTGGCTTTAGATCACGATGCACAACACCTTGAAGATGACAATAGGCAATAACACTTAAAATTTGCACAACAATAACTTTAGCATCTTCTTCTGTGTATCATCCACCCCTGCCACAAGGAGTTACTGAGAATAAATCAAACTGGAATCATAAATCTGAAAGTGCCCAACCACAAGTTTTAATATAAAGAATATAATTCTACCTGGACAAAATTTTATCCAGTAGTTCTCCACCTTCACACAACCTGAAAGTGAAAGAAATGAGAGAAAATCATATCAAATTTCAAAACAGGTTTTTCTGCCAACAAAAGTGTTCATTCTTCTCAATTCTAAGACCAGGCTTAATATATGTGTGTGTGTGTGTGTGTGTGTGTGTGTGTGTGTGTGTGTGTGTGTGTGTGTTCATAAAAGTAAACCATAAACAACAATACAAATGATGTCCCAACAAGGCTGACTCCTATAAATTGGTGTGAAGGAATAAGACTAAAAGAAAAATTACACGTACTCCATGACTATGTGTGTGTGAGTAAAGGTAAACACCATAAAAGCTTGAGGTCCCCAAACTCATAGGCATGGAGGATGGTTCAATTTGCAAGAAAATTTAAGAGGAAAGTCATAAACTTGATTAATCAAACAGATGTGAGCAAAACCCATGAACACAAAAAGGGCTCTCTTTTCATTTCTAAGCTCATTCACATTCACAGAAACACAAATAAAAAAGCAAGTCAATAGCTTCAACTCTGAACCCAGATGAAACAAAGAACCAGTCAATAGCCACCATTAGCAGAACAAAGATATACCCATTAAAGAAAAATTAGAAACACCCTCAAAGCTCCAAGCTTTGCACTGGAAACTAAACCAACATTGCAGAAATCCCAAAAACAAACACAGAACAGAACACCAAGAATGTTAGAGATTTCTCTTACAGGTTTCTGTTCCCGATCTGACAAGATCTCTCTCTCTCTCTCTCTCTCTCTCTCTCTGAGATAGAAAACTCTCTTCTTTTTTCTGAGAGAAGGGTCTAAATTCTTTGTAGAACAAGTTCCTAATGTTTTGTTAAGAACAAGTTCCATGAAGAATGTTGGGCTTAATGGGTTCCATATGCTAGAAAGCTATAAATCCCAGTAAATAAATTGTTTTTATTCAAATCCCCAAAGCCCTACCTGGGAGAATCTTAGTACTTCCAACAAACAGAACATCCCCAGTAACCATCTCAGCTACAATATTCAATTTCAGAATACACAAAACACTCAATCAACTAATTGAACCATTAAAATCTCAACTGAATAAAGAAAGTATGAATGGAAATTGAAAGTACCGAAGATGCAGCCGAGGGCCCAAATGTCCGCCAAGTCGAGTAATCTGTGGACCCAAGAAATCTCCAGCGCCTGGTAACAGAGAGTGACCTTCTCCGGCATAAAAACTCGCAAAAGAAAGCAAAAGACTGACTGATCCCATCGCCAATCTTGAGGATGACCTTCTCTGTTGTTTCTGGTCAAGCAGCAGGTTCTTAGGTCTAGGTTTCGGTGAGGATGATGTTATCGTTACAGTCGTCGACGCCCTTCAGGAGCTGGAAGAGAAGCTTTTTGACCAAATCGGATGGCAAGGGTTTGACGGAGACCGTCAGCGACCCCAAATTCTAGCCTCTGGTAAGCCGTTGTCTTCGTGATCGGAGATTGAATCGGCGGGTTGAGGAGCAGAGGGCGGAGAAGACCAGAGCGAGCTGTTGAGCAAGGTGGAGAGGGAGCTCAGAATTCGGAGCCTCTTTAATTTCTTCGACTCTACCAATCTCAGATCGAGGCCGGGCTCAGGATTCAGAGCTGTTACTTCAATTTTAGATCGAGGTCGGGATCTCGGCGCTTCAGATTCCGCCTGAGAATGGAGAATGGAGGAGGGAGGATTGTGATGGTGAGGAGGAGGAGGAGTAGGAGCTCGAGTCTGGGTTGAGAATGGAGGTTGAGACTGAGCTTAGGTTTGTGTTTTAGTTTTGGGGTCAGGCGCAATTTTTTTTTTTAAGTGTGAAAGTTTTGAGTTTTAGTCCCCGCTTCTTCATTTCACTTAAAAGACGCAAAAAACTAGGTTCCCGCAAATTTTCGAACAAAACTTTTAACACCAGTCATTTTAAGAACCGATGTTAATGATATACATTTAAATCGGTATTTTTCTAAAACGATGTTAACTAAATTTTTTACATCATGTGCAAGTCTGACCGATTTAAATGATGTGATGTAAATGAACAGATTTCTAGTAGTGCATCCATGGCGTCATGGATAAGTACTGTACCAGCCCTAGGCTGGTGGTGGACGGCGGCTGCTCCAGAGGCAGTGGCGGCAGTCACACCTTGGCCAAGAATCAACCTTTGATTCATGCTTCATTTTGCTCGAGAGAATGGATATCCGTGTGAAGTCTTTAGTAGACGGATCATCATATCATGACCAGGATGACCTATCCTGTTGTGACAAAGCCAATATGTGTCTAAATCAAAGAGATCTTCTCTCATAACTTTATTGGATTTAATAACTCGAATGGTGACATAGAATCCACTAGAGAGACACATAAACTTCTCTAATGTGCGCCTTTGTTCGCAATTATTAGAGGTATTGCAAAGGAACTCATTTCCGTTCTCTACATGCGTTTTCACATAGTATCTGTTGACTATTCATATGGTGCAATTTTCCCTAGGAGCGTAGAGAGTTTCTGTGACGATAATCAAGGTGCCATTTGGCATGGGGAACTTGGGCTATTCCAAGTCCTTGAATTAATACTGATGGTCCAGCCATTGTAGTCACAAAGTAATATGCTCAGAATCAAAATGGAGTCATAATGAAAACACTACTAGAATTTTGGCCTTAAACATCACGACAATTACATCGGTGAGGAATTCACGCGATGTAAAAAAATATCAGTAACATCGATTCCTCAAATACCGATTTCTATGCATATTACTGACATCGATTTTTACTGTTGACCGATGTCTACAATTTAATTCTAAAAGTAAAAAAAACGCGGAAATGACTAAGTTTAAAATTTCAGCACGCGGGGACCAAAATTTTCGTTCCCCACACACACTTAGTCAGTTTTCCCACTCTCTCTAGCAGCCCATTTTCATCCTCACTCACTATCTCTAACAAAACTGGCGACCCGACCATCTCTCTAGCTCTTCCCCGAAACCCTAGCCCTCTCCTCCTTCCTCTCCCGCTCTCTTTTCACGGCTACCACTACCTCCCTCTCCTCCGCTCACTCCCGTTACTATCTCTCCGGCGCCATGCCTCCGCTGGCAAGCTCTCTCTCTCTCTCTCTCTCTCACACACACACACACTTTCTCTCTCTAAAACCCTCTCAGTCTCTCTCTGGAATTGACAAAGATGAAGTCTATGCAGCCTCCAAGGAGAAAAGCGCCTCCGCCTTCAGATCTAACTATAAGGCCTTGGATTCAAAGCCTTCGTCGGCGGCTAAGTTGAAGAGTCCATTGCCGCCAAGGCCGCCGCCGTCAAATCCTCTCAAACGTAAGCTGGGACGCTTCCTAAGAACTCAGTCCATGAGGCCTCTGGACTTTTCGTCGAGGTACTGCTCTGTTTCTTAACCGACCTGGATCTCTTTGTCGGAAACCTTCCCTTCACTGTTGGTGTGTCAATTTGGATTTCATGGCTTGCTTAGTTGCTACTCACTCTTAGTGAGTTTTGCCAAAAGATTCAAACTTCGTGAAAAAAATTCAAACTTTGTGAAAAAAGGTTCAAACTTTAGCTTTTTGTGACATATAGGTCGCAATTGAAGACGTTGAGGATGAAGAAGGGATCCACAGCTCAGGTTCGCTTTGCTTTCGGTTTTTGTTTATAACATTGGGTTACTGAGATTGTAGATTATTATTGCTAGGTGCTGAAAGTTAGTTGGTAATTGGTGTAATGCAGTGTGTTTGCTTGGTTGATGAGTCTTGCAATTGGACAATGCGTCCATGTCTCTCTAGTGATGTGAAGCTTCACCCAAAGGTACATGCTTCTATTTGTGTCAATCTGTGTAGTGAGTAATCACGTTTGCTTTGAATAGTTAGCTATCATTTTGTTCTTTGAATACTCAAAACAAATCTAGTTTGGCTTTATCAAACTGAAAGGGGATAATACACCACAGTCCCCTTTTAATCTTTTCCCTTATTCTTTATTCAATTCAAATTCCAGACCTTTAAGCTTCTTGGGTCGTCGCAATTGTTGCTACTATTATATATACGATTTGTGTGTATGAAATGAGTAAGAGTAACCTTGCTTTGTTTTGAGATTTAGATCAAGTGCGTAATTTTGAAATCATTTTTCATACAGTATTATATATGTGCAGCCTATCAGCGTTTTCAGCATGGCTAAAGTTTTCTCTGAGCCGTGAGTATAGTCTAGAACTTCAGAAACAAGTGTTAGCAGTCTTAAGAATGGCATGATCTTTTTATGTCTCATATTACTGCTTGCTTGTGTTTTGACAGGAGTCAAAAGTGGTATGAACCAGAATGGTGGAAGTTTGGTGATAAAAAATTGTAAGTTGTACTTCAACTTATTTCATCATTTAATTGAAAGTAGATTATATCTTGATTACTTGTAACTTCTTATCAAAGAATTATAATCAAATGTTTAACTAACGGGAGCAATTCACTGGGACTGAAATTCATAAAAGCTATAAATTATTAGTTACATCCTGTTGAGTAGATTAGTAGAACATCCGATGTATCAATTCGAAGATATGCAGTTACTGTAAAAATAGTCTTTGTAAATTTGCTTGGTAATAGGTTTCATTTTGCATAGCTTCATGAGATATGCAAGCTCTTGGAGGTTTATGCACATTCATTCCATTTTAGATAGTTTTATACATATCTGTTTTCTGTATTCTCATAGCAAGAACAACCGACAAAATTTTATCAAGTTCAGGAACCACTCTTGGTTTGTTAAATCTTCGGAGATCCTGCCAACTACATATAATAATCACATCTTGACATAAAATATGCCTAATGTAATGGAATGAGTCACAGATTTACAGCCATGCATTTCATGCCTAATCTTGAAGATGTTATACTGAAATTATGTTTCTGCATCCAACAGATATTTTCGCCATGCTTCAGGTGAGATGTATGTCATTTCTCAAGGTCTGGCCAAATTTGTTTGAATAAATTGGTGAGTCTTCCTTCTGCTAAACTATTTTTGGTCTGAATTCTTTCCGATAAACTGGTTCCTTCATTTATCATTGTGCAGAGCACTAACTTGAATTCCCGTGAGTTGTTCTGCTGAGTTCCTATTAGCCAATATTTTCTTATCAGGTTTATGTTTTGTCAATGGCTGATAGTATTTTTGAAATGCATGTTTATAAGTTAAACCATTTTGTGTTGTTTGTTAGAAAGATTTGTTTTTAGTTTTGTTTTCTTTCTCTTCTCTTCACTAAAACTTGTCTTCATTTATTTGTCTACAGCTCCTATCATCATTAGTTTCGTCAAGGAACAAGCGGTACCACAAAAAAAAAAAAAAAAAAAATTGATGTAATTGGTGAGTACTATGTCTGTATGTCTATGCATCTGGGTTTCTATATGAACTCTCATTTGAAGATGTTATGCAGAAAAGTCTGTTTTTTTTTTTAACCAAACTTTCATGGCTGAAGCTTTTGTTTATAATTCTTACATGTTCCTAATTTTGGCTCTTGGTGGAATCTCTGTGTGTGTGTGTGTGTGTGCATATTATGGTCATGACTAGCATCAAAGATATGGTTACTTCTCTGTAGAATTGTGAGTTTGATACGGGGTTTTAGTGACAGTGTACATGTTGTTGATGGTGTATGTGCATATCCAACTTGTTCATGCGAGCTAATTGCAAATATTCATCTGCAATTCAGTCATATAAGTAATATTCATTAAGTGGTTTCTAAGTTTGGAATTTCTAGTCACATGATGGTTGCAGGTATGGCAGTATGTAATTTGATGCACCTTATGTGCATTACATATATATAGGGTGAATGAGTTGTAGATTACAGTTTTGCATTTGTTGTGCTTTTAATGTCATTAAAGGGAAGTGCTTCTTGAGGACACCTCCTGATGGACCTATTCTCGGAGTAGATTTTTCTCTGCTAAGTTGAAATTCAAGTAAATAGCCTATTGAGTAATGAAGATCAGTAATTTCAAGAATAAAATTGGCTTTTATTTCCTAGACTAGGCATATTCAAAAGCTCAAATGACTAATATGTGCATTTTTTTTCTTTTTATTTCAACTGTGAAGTACATATTTGATGTCTTGATCTTATGTTCGTTTGAGGCATAGATATGCCTATGTATTTTATTGGACAAAGAGTGTTTACAAAAACTTATGCTTACCTTTGGTTATCCATTCAGGGAGTGGAAAAACTTTTACCATGAAATCATTGCCTCTAAAAGCATCACGGGACATCTTGAGGTTGATGCACCATACTTACCGCAGTCAGGGATTTCAGTTGTTTGTAAGCTTGTTGGAAATATATGGAGGAAAACTTTTTGATCTCCTTAATGAGAGCAAGTAAGCTGTTTTGTCCTTCCTGCAATTAGTGTTTAGAGTTTAAGATTGTTTTGAAACTTGAAATATGAAACTAACAGTTCATATCCTGCAGAAAGCTTTGCATGAGAGAAGATGGTAAGCAACAAGTTTGTATTGTGGGTTTGCAAGAATACAGTGTGTCTGATGTAGAGACAATTAAAGAGCTCATTGAGAAAGGAAGTGCCACAATAAGTACTGGTACCACTGGTGCAAATGAAGAATCCTCTCGCTCACATGTCGTACTTCAGCTTGCTATCAAGAGGGTAGTTGATGGCAATGTATCAAAGCCTCCCCGTCTTGTTGGTAAACTCTCCTTTATAGATCTTGCTGGAAGTGAACGTGGTACAGATACTACAGATAATGACAAACAGACAAGGTATAATTTCACCCTTCGATTTATTATATCATAGAGAAAATGCAACATTTGTAGTCTATGGTTTGATTGCACTACATGCCTGAAATACTTTTAGTGAGGGAATACTGCTCCTCGCTATTAGGTATTATCAAAAGAATCCTAAGTGCAGGAATACTACCACATTTACCGTTCATATAATCATTTCTTAAATACTTCTAAGTATCTAATGCCTGGATACACCAAGGGTTAATACTATAGGGTCAACTGTTATATTCAGGCCTTAATTCTAACCCCTTGTATTTCCGTTTTGCAGCTCTGGCTTCTAACTCTTTTGTTTCTTTTTGTTTGCAGGTTACAGAGAGGGATTAAAAACAACTTTTAAAGGGTGAGGCTTCGATTATTTCTTTTGGTTGTTTGGCTTTGTATGGCAGCTTGTATATATGTGTTGTTTTATATATGATAAGCTGTGGTAGTGATTGTAAAGCATGTTCCTTTTGATGTTATATATTGAATTTGAAATATGAAATTGTTATGATTGAATCTGTGTGTCTTCAGAAAAACGCGGGGATGTTTATGCTTTGCTTTTGCATCTACTGGCGGTGGAAGTGGCCTTTTGATTGGTGGCCTTAACTAGCCGTAGTCTTCGTGCTGTGTAACTCGGTGATTAAGGTGAAAGTGAAGTGATGATAATTCTTTTTGTGATTTTGTATAAAGTAAATGACGTAAAGTAAATAACAACAAATAAATAGCATAAACGAAAGTGCAGGTAAAGAAAGTGCAGGAATGTAAAGGTGCAGCAAATAAAGTGCAGGAAGATAAACTGTTTGAATGTAAAGAGCAACAAAGTACAGTGCAGGAAAGATAAATGCCGGTAAAGAAAGTAATAAGATAAACACGTAAATATTGATAAGTGTTGCTGAATTGTTGAAATGTATTAAGATAAAATTTGAGTAATCGCGTATAGCGTTTGGTCGAGGACCTCTAACAATGAAACCTATGGTCCTTTTTATAATGAAACTAAATTACTGAATGAAGGAAAAGAAGCAATCTCAATCTTTACAGCTAAGACCGCATTGATTACAAATAGAACAGTATTCATGTTTGTGATATCATTATCAATGATTGATTCTATCATGATCAATCAATCAGGTCTTGTAACTGATGATTGGCAATAACACCTCCTGATGCTCATTCAAGTTAATTGCCTCAAACTTCGGTAACGTTTCTCCTGACAATCAACCTCTTTGATGTGCCGCGGCTAATTAGCCGCGGTCATTCATTATGACTTGTGGGTCATTTGATCTCTTCCAAGTTAATAACGGCTCTCTGCACACGTTATTTTTGGTCATCAATTTGACAATAAACATTTAATGTGCCGCGGTCCTTCATTAGCCGCGGTCTTTCATTAGGCCTTGCAGGCCGGGCCCACCTATCTGCTACGTGGGCCTTGCCAAATATAGGTTCAAACAGAGCCCCCCCTAGTCCCTTGAGCTTCGGCATAGATGCCGAGTGGTTAAGGGACTAAAAGATTGTTTCTAGAAAAATATTTTGGCAAGATTCACGCATTATAGCGTTGGTGACATTCGTCATGCAGCAGTCACTCATCGCGGCTCCTTGTTATGCAGCGGCTATTCAACCGTTGGTTTCACAATCCATTAAATTATGGACATTTAGCTATTATCCTTTGCTAGCCACGATCATTTGATAGCTGCGGTCCTTTGCTTGCTACGGCCATTTAACTGCGGCCCTTCGCCAACCACAGTCGTTCAACCGCAGCCTTCTCCAGCTGCAGCTCTTCACTAGCTGCGGTCATTCAACCGTTCAACCGCAGTCCTTCACTCCTCAATCTTCTTTTGTATCTCTTGTTCTCGTCCCAGCATTTCCAATCTTCTGGCCAAGGCAAGTATCTCTTGATCTTGTCCCACCATTTCCAATCTTCCGGCCGTTCAATATACCGCATTCATTCAACTGCAATCCTTTCTTATGCCACAGTCATTCATCTGTGGTTATTTGCTAGCCACGGTCCTTTGCTAGCTACGTCATTTAACCGCGGTCCTTTCGCGAACCGCGCCTTTTCAACTGCTGTCCTTTGCTATGTCGTGGCTAGTCATTGAATTCGTGATATATATATATATACACACACACACACACATAGCCACCTCCCTAGTTCCTTGAGTATCAGCTATAGCCGAGTGGTTAAGAAACTAGTAAACACAGTCGGCCTCATTGTCGAATGAATTCTTGATGAAGATAACAAATTTATTTTCGGCCTCACATCAAAATATTTTGGGCCATGATCATAGAAAAATCTTAGCCGTGCAATAATGAACTCTCGTGGCTGTTGAGCAATTAAACGGCTCCCAACAACATAACTTTATTTTATTTCCATTTTTGCAGAAACTAAAGCAAAAAAAAAACAAAACATAAAAATCTTGTGGCCGTTATGGAGGTGGCCAACTATGTTTCACACCAAGTTTTGAATATGTTGTATTCTCGGCATGAATTTTGAAATTTTCAAGGCCAATCATTATTAACCAAAAGGGATGATTGAGATTTGTTTTCTTTTCATCTTTTATGTGAGCCGAACTCTCATTGTCTCCATGCGTACTCATCTGATCAATCATGGTAATTAATTTTAATTCAACTGGCTTGATCAAGTCAGCTTTTTGTCCAATAATCATGTCAAAATGCATGATTTCTTGGATCAAGTAAAGCTTATGATTTACTGCATTGTGATTAGTTTCTTCCGACCCAATAAGCATATCTCTTGGTGCTTTAAAATTGTGATCTAGTGCCTGAGACCCATTTGAGTTGGCTTTGTCTCTAACAACCATATCAGTTTGCACAAACTCGTCACATGTGCCATGTACCATATGATGGTTAGTTTCCTTGAGGTTTTCTGGGCCTCCATACCTTTTGCCTACCGTATTTCTCTCTTCTTGTAGAGAAATAGTAGCTGGCCTGATCTCTATTTGATTGTTGTACAGTTCTTCCTCGTGGACATTATTTTCAAGTATGAGATATCCTTTCTCCTCAGGCATCTGGGTATCTTCAAAGTACTCATCAACCTCTCCTTGAAACCTCTGCCAAACCTCCATACCAAATTGCCTGGTCGAGTCTTCCATTTCGTAAATTCCCAGTCGTACAATTTGTAGTACCTTTTCTCCACCTTTTGGACATCCTTTCCAAGTTGGCAGTCATCTTTGGCCTCTTCTAGTTGCCTTAGTACATTCTTTTCAATTCGTTGCTTATCATACAAATACCTTTGGCAAATTTCCCAATATATTTGTACTGTGAATGGTTGGGACAAAGGTGCTTCATGGATATCATTGTCATCATTAATACACAATTCTGTAACCATTTGACCATAGTTATTACAGGACTCTGTGCCCGTCGGCGTACTCGCCGTTTTCCTGTCAGCATATTGGTTATAATTGTATTGGTTACTAAAGTTACATTGAGATTGTATAGTGGGCCTTTGTTGATCCCAAGATGCATGGCTATTTAAATCAACGAAACTTTGATACGTGACATAGCTATATCTACCATCATAACCATACAATTGACCATGGTCACATTGGTCATTCTTATCAGTTATCAAATCATAGCCATGTATATTTGGCTCATAAGAACTCATTCACCAAGTGTGGTCCCATTGGGCGTGCCAAAAGATGTTCGCTCAAAAATCGTCTCGGCCGCGTGTCACCGGGCCGAGGGCTTCTTTGGCTTACACGTGTCCTTCTTGAGTGGTGACGTGTGAGCGGGCGTGCCAACTCGCGGCCGGTAGGCCAAGCGAGGTTTTGTTCTAGATTGTAGATCTTGCGCCGATCTGACTTCTGATCAGTTGATTGTGGGCCGAGGAAGGATCGATCTCGGCCGCGAGGTTCGTTCTGCCTTGAATGCAAGGCCTTTAGCACGGATCGGCCTTAACTAGCCGCAGTCTTCGTGCTGTGTAACTCGGTGATTAAGGTGAAAGTGAAGTGATGATAATTCTTTTTGTGATTTTGTATAAAGTAAATGACGTAAAGTAAATAACAACAAATAAATAGCATAAACGAAAGTGCAGGTAAAGAAAGTGCAGGAAGATAAACTGTTTGAATGTAAAGAGCAACAAAGTAAAGTGCAGGAAAGATAAATACCGGTAAAAAAAGTGATAAGATAAACACGTAAATATTGATAAGTGTTGCTGAATTGTTGAAATGTATTGAGATAAAATTTGAGTAATTGCGTAGAGCGTTTGTTCGAGGACCTCTAACAATGAAACCTATGGTCCTTTTTATAGTGAAACTAAACTACTTAATGAAGGAAAAGAAGCAATCTCAATCTTTACAGCTAAGACCGCATTGATTACAAATAGAACAGTATTCATGTTTGTGATATCATTATCAATGATTGATTCTATCATGATCAATCAATCAGGTCTTGTAACTGATGATTGGCAATAACACCTCCTGATGCTTATTCAAGTTAATTGCCTCAAACTTCGGTAACGTTTCTCCTGACAATCAACCTCTTTGATGTGTCGCGGCTAATTAGCCGCGGTCATTCATTATGACTTGTGGGTCATTTGATCTCTTCCAATTTAATAACGGCTCTCTGCACACGTTATTTTTGGTCATCAATTTGACAATAAACATTTAATGTGCCGCGGTCCTTCATTAGCCGTGGTCTTTCGTTAGGCCTTGCGGGCCGGGCTCACCTATCTGCTAGGTGGGCCTTGCCAAATATAGGTTCAAACAGATTGATAGTATCAAAAATTTAGGTTTTGATTCTCAAACGTTTAACAAATCAGTACTCGTCATGGAATGCATGCATGTATAAATCCACTTTGCCTCAAACAATTAATGAACCCCAGAGCCTAGTTGAGGAAGATAAAATCACCGATTGGTAAAAATTAATTATAAGTTGACATATATATCTCCATGGCCAGTTCAGACAACTAGCTTCAACCTCTTTGATCGATTCATTGTCACTAAATCCCAAAATTGGGAGTTATGCTACGATCACAGGTAGAGTGGAATTATCACTATTAATTAAGGATCATCGATCAAATTGTGGTATACAGTACTATTTTAGTGCATTAGTATTTGTCCAAAAAACAAATTGTGCATTAAAATTCAAGTTCAAAGGGGTTGAATGTACTGTTTTAGTTTCTCAGACTTCAATGAAGTTTTGGCACCCAACAATATTTTTCCAAGAAAACAAAGCAAATCTACTTTTAGCTAGAGCTATATTGCTTTAGTGCTTGTCCTTGTAACATGGGGAATGTTCAAAGTTTCTGCTCCTTCTCTTGCAAGGCCTCCTTCAAGACCCGTTAACCATCCTCATTACACTAGTGGAGGAGGATATGATACCGATCGGTCGACATGTCGACACAAATATGGAGTCATGATCAAGTTCTAAGAGCAGGAGTGCAAAAGCTAAGACCCTTCATCAACTCTGACAAGGCAGCGCTGTTAACCATATAGCTAGTTTGACAGCCAGGGACGTAGCCAGGATCTAGATTTTGGTTGGGCTAATTTAAAGCTTGTTTAGAAGAATTTTTTTCTTTGTCGATAATAATCCGATAGATTTTGCCACAAAAATTTTAGAAGAAAAACTGATAGAGAATTTTTTAAGTAAAGAAAAAAAAAGGAGAACAAAATGTGGAAAGAGCAAAGAAAAACAGACAAAATTTGCCTTTGAGAGAAGAAATTTAAAAAAAAAATACTAATAGGAAAAATTAATACAAAAGTTGTAACAACAGAAGGGGGGGGGGAAATGGGAGGAGAAAATGGGGGGAGAGAGAGAGAGATAGAGAAAGAGAGAGAGAAGAAGAGAGAAAAAAAAAAAGGAACTAAAGAGAAGAAAATGATGCCAAAAAGGGAAAAAGAAGGTTAATAACAAAGAAAACAACCCTAGGAGATTCGAACCCAGGTCTACAATTTAGAAAGAGTCAAAATGCTTGACACTTTACCAACCAAACCAAAATAGGAGGATTGCTCAAGGAGCACACTTATACTATGTAAAGGATTGGAAATATTTTAGGTTGGGCTGTAGCCCAAGCAGCCCATCACGTGGCCACGTCCCTGTTGACAGCTTGACTAATTAGTTGTATTTCAGCTAATTAAGGTTAATTGTCAGTTTTAGCTAATTAAGCTTTCTGTTAGTAATTAGCTCATGTTGTGTTGTGAGCTGACACGTGTTGTTATCTCTTTCAGTATCGAGCTACTATATAAACCCTGTACTAAAGATTCTCATTCATTATGTTCAATACAGTTAGAGAGCTTCCTCTCTTTTGTTTCTATTTGCTTCGTCTTCAAGCTCAGACTTGCTAGCTTTCAAGCGCAACATTATGGTGGGGTAGTCGTTACTGAAATTTACAGTACTGCTACAAAGAAACTTGGGATCAATCTAATTTGCGTTGTTAAATTTTATAAAAGCAAACATATAATAATCACCGGATAAATGAATAAATGACAGACTTAGTTGGTTTTTTTTTTTCGTTTTTTGTTTTTGTTTTTGGGTGAAACCTTTGTACATTAAGCTCTTCCACTGCTTTTCATAAAGCCGTTTACATAGGAAGTAGTGTAATTAAACTAATAAATTTTGGTACCACTTGCATTCCATCTTTTGTGATAGCTGATGTAGCACAAAGTCCAATCTTTCATACATTTCATTAATGCCCTACAGTATATGTATGAATTTTCTACTTCATCTACGTACTCTTAGTCAATTGTATGTGTTTTCTAGTATAGTGAAAGACGATCTCTTTTCCATTCGATTGACATATATATAGCCGCCTTTAATGTGTTTCTAAGGGATTTTAAAGAACCCAATACATACAAAGATAGATAAGTGAATTAATAATTTTGTGCTTTTTTAAAAAAGGAGTTCATTAAAACAGTTAACGATTACAATCGTTTCGAATGACATCCCTTGTAATTTTGGGAGCTGTGATAAACTCTAGAGTTAAGATAGAACAAACAAGAAGGTTTACTACACCAACCAGTTGTCCACATACAATAAAACAATGCTATGAAATACTAACAAAGTAACTAGCAAAAACTGAAGGTATATTCTCAGCCTTCTCAAGATAATTACCAACAATAGCAATATTATCATGACATTGAAATTTGTAGATCACACCATCAGAATTTGCATTTTGGGCATGCAAAAATTCTGTGAACCAACCATCTCTAAACTCGTCCCAATCTTCAACATACTACTCGCCAAAGCACGCAATTGTGGTAATCACAGTGTGATTAAGCTGCGATTCTAGAATGTAGAAAGGATTAATCTGCCCAAAATTAAGAACAACATACTCAAAAGAGTAAACGCTATAAAATTGAATGAAGTGTCTAGCATAGCACCTCCTGGGTCCCAAATTCTTAGAGAAAATAAGCCCAAATTAGCTCTACCATGGGCCCAAAGGCAACCTAACCATACACCCCAACTTTCTGATCTGGACACCCAAAGACTGGGCACCTGGACATTATTGACTGTCGTCTGCACCTCCAATGTCGACCAAACCGCCCCCAGCATCCACGTCGCCGCCGTCAACCGTTTCGCCTCCATCAGAAGCATCACTTGCAACTAATTGCGCACGACCCACCACCACCCTTCGTCTTCCAGATCAGATCCACGCCGGCTTTCCCACGAAACCATAGAGCCTTGGCTTATGATAAACCATAGCAACTCCACCGCCCACGCTCAACACCAGAAGCCAACCCCAGAGATCAACGCTGGCATGACCTTTGGTCCCGGTGTCTCAGCACCGCTGCTTGCCTTGACGGCGTTGCTAAAACACAGATAGGGAGAAAACCCTAGCAGAGCGTTTTCTGTGAAAGGCGATCTTTGGACGTGTTAGTGAATTAATAATTAAATGCAAAGAGACAAGGCGAAATTCATTATATAAGTAACCCAAAAAGAAAATAGACTTTGGTTGAATAGTATTGGATTAATTAATCATATGTTCCTCACTGTAATGCTGATGAACAACTATTAAATGTGTGTCAAATGTTTCAGTAAAATTAACTATATCTTATAATTTTTCACTTTCCTAATGTCTAAAATACAAACAACAAAAATCATCTCAGGACAGTCTCTAGATGCTTATTGTAATCAGGGATTTAAGCTCTATGTCTCCCCTTGTATTCATCATTTTCATTAATCAAGACTTGAGGGCAGCTGCACCATCCTTTATTTAAAATTAAAAAAAAAAAAATACAAACAACAAAAACCATCCTCAGTGATCCTCATTAATTATCAAAACTTGTCAATTAATCAATTACTAACAGTTTGCATAAAAGTATGGATGAGGGATTGAATATTCCATAATCTAGTTTAAGTAGAACAAATGGCGGAGTTAATTGAAGAGCAGTGCAAGTTTGGGCTCCAACCTCGATTGATTATTGTTGTTATATCCTTTTGAGAATGGAATGGCGAGATAATTCAAACTCAGCGTTTTGCCCTAACATAGGCTTTTATGGGCATCTGAGATCACATGAGACCTTAAATCAACATTTTAATATTTCAGTTTATTTTCAGACTTTTATTCAGTTTGGTTATTTCTTCTATTTTTTACCCATGGGCTTGATTAAGCCTTTTGCATGTTAGCACTCGATTTTTAAGTTGTATCTATGCCTCCTCTTACGACTGCTAAAAACCTATCTTTATACTATGAATTAGAGAAAAGTTCACCATCAGTGCCCACACTTTGGTACCAAGACCAATTTAATACCCAAACTCTCAACTATATAAATATGATACTTAAAGTCTTATTTTGATATCGACGTGATACCTCCGTCCAATTTCCGTGACGACTCTGTCAAATTGATGACGTTGCAAGCACGTGAGGGTAAAAAAATAATCAAAAGACCAAAATAACCTTCTTTCAATTTCTTTTATTCTATCTTTTTTTTTTTTTTTGAGAAATTTTTAATTCTTTCTTCTTCTTTCTCATTTCTCATCCAATTCTCAGAACTCTCTTCTTTTTCTATCGAATTCTCTCTTCCTTTTCCTTCTTCCCTTCCTAATCTGATCCTCTCTTTCCTTTACTCGTCTCCTCGTGTAACAACCACAGCTTCACGGCCACAAAATTAGTAAAGCCTTCACCTCATGCACCTTCAAGTGCATAACTACCAGAATCTCAGATAGAAACTAGCGAACAGTGCTTCACCTTTCAAATGCCTGATATTAAAACGAATCTGTGAACTAAATTCTAAGATCTTAAATCCTAAGCAGACAAGTTTGAACAACATAAGGTGCCATTAACAAATTATAAGGGCATCAATCTCCGGTTCTAAATAGCTGAAATTTGTAAATGTCACTTGCCCAGCAATTTCAAGAAATTGGTTAGGAACGAAGTACCTTCTGATTTCCACTAACCCATGCAATGATGGCATTAACTATCTTTGATTCTGTTTGATTGTGTACAGGAAAAAGTACCTTGTGATTGCCACTATGCCTTGTAATTTATGAATGTAGGTTCTCACTTCTAATATACAGCAGCAATATATCATAGCTCCGTCGTGGATGACTTTGTTGAGGCGGAGAGCAGCTCCGAAATCAACTTTGAGTAAAGGGAGAAGGTTTTCTTTGGAGATGCATTTATGACAGAGAAGGTTTTCA
Organism: Rosa rugosa; assembly: GCF_958449725.1. Classification (NCBI taxonomy): domain Eukaryota; kingdom Viridiplantae; phylum Streptophyta; class Magnoliopsida; order Rosales; family Rosaceae; genus Rosa; species Rosa rugosa. The sequence goes on along the minus strand of NC_084824.1, from coordinate 16,652,585 downwards.
GAGAAGGTTTTCAAGAGAATAACGTAACGTAAATGAGCTGATTTTCAAATCAAATCTTTTTTGTTTTTCTTTTTTCAACAAAAAAAATGTAATATACTTCTATTAAAAAAACGAAAATTAATACCTCATTTACGGCATGCTTGAAAAGTATGTCGTAAAAGACGAGTAGAATAACTCATTTACGGCACACATATTTGTGCACGCCGTTAATAGATGACTAAATTTACGGCACACATCAGATGCACGCCGTGAATGACCCGAATAAAGACATTCTGATGGCACACATGAGATGTGCGCCGTAAATGACCATCTTTTAAGACACACGTCAAATGTGCGCCGTAAAATGTGTGTCGTAAAAGACCAGTTTTGTTGTAGTGTGAGCTTACCTCTGGACCCAAACGTCACACCCACTGTGATTTTTTCTCCTTCTGCCTCTACTCACCTGCGACGAAGCCTCTTCCGGCTCCGACTTCACCTTGAATTCAATCGAGCACGGCTTCTCCTCCGACGAAGCCTCCCCTTCCTCCGACTTCACCTCTGAATCTTCCCCTCCTATTCTGGGTTGGGCTTAGTTCACGGAGATGATGTGGGCACCCAATTCCCTTCTGTGCATCTCCCGGATTGCATCTTCTATTGCCCGTCGATCTCCAAATGTAATGAACACAAAACCACGAAGACGTCGTGTATCTCTTTCCACCATGATCTGAGTTTCATGGACTGAACTGCTGCATCTATATAGCATGCATCTATAATACGCTAGAACAATATCCCAGAAGAAGAAGGAGAAGAAGTAGGGAAGAAAGAAAAAATGAATTAACAAAAGAAAATGGTAAATTGGTGATTTAATTCTTTTTTTGTCTCCACGTGCTTGCCACGTCAGTTTTTTAACGAAGCTGTTACGGAAATTGGACGGAGGCATGTCGTCAATCTCAAAATAAGACTTCAGGTATCACATTGGTAGAGTTGAGAGTCTGGATATCGAATTGGCTAGCTTTGGCACCAAAGTGTGGGCACTAATGGTGAATTTTTCTCTATGAATTATCAATAAAATCTAGAAATTTTTCTCAATTATGTAATTGATTTCATATTTACTATCTTAGGGTCTATCACTTGTAAAACCTCATTACTCGGGCTGCATTACTATTGAAACGTGACATAGTATTTTTTGAGACTACATGCTTTCCAACCATACAAATCAAAGTTTTCCGTTTAATTTGTTATTATGTATTTTGTAGTAATTTACTATAAAATAATTAAGGCTTTTATAATTAGTTATTGGAAGATACGGTTCTTCTAAACTCACTTATACTTTATTGGATCTTAAACAATCTGAATAAAAAAAGGACTGTGCAAAAGATGACATTGGAAATATCCATTCGAAAAAGACGAACAACTTCAACGCTAGATTCTAGCTTTGTGAGAATGTTTCTGATGCTATCTTTGATATCTACTCATTAAAGTAGTTATTGCATGATTCAAGTGACATTTCAGAGGAAAAAATGGGCATATGTACATGGTCTTCCAGGTTCACTACAACTCTCTTCGGTTGCTTATTCTTTCGATAAGGATAAACAACAGAAAAAAAAGGGGCCGTTATGCAGCTGCCTTCTCTCAATTTTTGAAATCCAAATGGTGGAGGAGGCAAAGATCTCTAGAACTTTGATCTTGGGCTACATATGGGCTCAAATAATTAGACTATAAGACGTGATCCATTTATCTTGGCCAACTTTTTTTTTTTAGTCCCCACGCCAACTCATCATGATGCCAGTAAGATTCACTCAAAGTCATTTTGAAAATTTTCTTTCTTCTTATGTTTTTGTTCTCCACTTTACTTTGTTGGAAGCCAAGTTTTCTTCCACTAATTTTTGTTTCAAAAGTGCTTATATCATGCAGCGCTTTCATTGGAATTGGTTTTATATGAAGCAGATGGATTTTTTATAAAAATATTCAAGTTTTTTTTTTCAAGAATAATGTTAGGTGAACCACATTATGTTGTTCGATGCAGAATTAAGCTTATATTGCAGGGAAATTGCATAACTTTTTTCATATCATAAATTTTAATCAAAGGATGTGACCATCCACGTCTGCTACAACATAATATGGACTCTATGTGGTATATCAAAATGTAATTCACTTAGCATTATTCTTTTTGTAACAACACTTATCAAGAGCTAAAAGTATTTTTGATAGCTTGAAAGTATTATTTTTTTTCTTTTTGAAATGGGGCTGGTGCGGTTGTCCTCAAGTCTTGATTAATGAAATTGCAGAATACAAAGGGAGGACGTAGAGCCTGAACCTCATATTACAATAAGCATAAAGAGAACATTCTGAATAATACCAAGACTCTCCACAAGATCTATGTATTCTAACAAGCACCAATTAGCAAAGAGTGCATGAATGACTAATCCATTTGTTTTGACACAGCGGTAACATACCGGAATGATAACTCTATAACGAAGAAGCATAATTACAAATAGCACAGCTTTCCTACTATGTTGCCTCATGGAAATAAATCCGGCGGCACTCAATTTCATCCTGCCACTAGGGGGTTGCGTCCATTTGATCAAGCAAATAGCTCGCCGCCTCACTAGGCCAAACAAGGCACACTGAGTGTGTATACCAGGACAACGTCCACGTCACCTTGCCCTAAGATGGCAGGGACTTATTGCCGGCATATAGCCACAATTAACTAAAAACCATAAAAAGCAATAAAGCATAAAATAAAAGGAGTTTGGGCCCAGAGCCCAAGCCCATAACCCATTTAGCCCAAACCAAAAGAGTGCACTGCTGCTGGCACCCTGCCACCAATCCGCAAGACAAAACCGCGTCATCCACCCACCGGCGGCCAACCCAACCATCACAACGGGCAACCTTAGGCCGGCAGCCCCTCTCTCCGCCAACCCCAACCAGCCATCATGCATCGCCGCCACCCCTCTCCACAAGGTGACTCCAAACGACTCAAACCAACATGGGTCACCCCGATCTGATCTGGATCCCTTGGAATCTGCTTTCGTACCACCAAGCGACGCTCCCATCTCTTCGCCTATTGCTCGTTGTGAGATCGACCCCAGCCCCACCCTCCAGTCGCTATACCCACTATGATCTTAATTCCCCGGCAAAGCCTCCTCTCGTTTTCAACAGCGAAACCACCAAGCAGCCACCCTTCCGACTGGGATTATTCCATGAACACTCAACACTGGACACTAGGTCCACTCTAAACCCGTCTGATGATGCCGCCACGAGGTGACGCAATCGGAAGTAACCTGAGTTTACAAGCAATAAACCCTAAAAAGATAAATCTGGAGTCCACCAGAAAATTTGAGAAAAATCTCTCATTTTATTAAATTTGATATGATAAACTGATCTTAATACATTGCATGATGGTGCTTATATAGGCATCCAAGTCATAATCTAATCATAATCATAATCAAACAATAAATCCTAAAGAATCCAAATTAAAAAGGAAAATAAAAACCTAAATAAAAAGTATCCTAAAACAAATGTAAAACTAGCTAGCCTAAAAAATATTAAATCCCTAATCGGATAATTAAAACGATATATTTTGGTCTAAATCTGTTAGGGCTCACTAAAATGAGTCTTGAAGATCTCATCGTTCCCATTCCAGAAAGGTATCATGCGTCTCAAACAGATATTCTGGCCAAGATTTACTCCAATCTGATTCACAATCCAGAACCTCACAATCCAAAACCAAATTTTCTTGGATATTGAAACAGCTAGTAACTTCATTATGTGTGAATTACCTATTTTCCAATCACTCTTCTTGATTCCACGCCGCTTCTTTATTTTTCTAGTTTTCCGGCTAAACCAGACCCATTCTCGTCCTACATCACGAGGGCGTGTCACCGGAGGGTTCTTCCTTTTTTTCTTTTGGCTCCCTAGGTTTTCTCTAGTTTTTAGACTGCCAACTGAATTTGATAACTAGCTTGAAAGTATTTTTATTACGAAGTAACAGATAGATATTGTAATTGTTTCCTAACCTATAGAAGCACTTTTAAATATATGAGCATCTACCTTGCTTTTTGAGAAAGTAATCAACGAGTTCCTTTTCATAACCACCAACGCTCTGCACTTGTCTAATTTTTCATTTCCTTGAAGCTACTCGATTCCCTTCCCTCACTAAACAACCAAAGTAAGAGTAGGAGAAATAAAATAAAATTACAGCACTGAACGATATATATAATTAAGGAATTGAGGATGGGGATGTGCATTAGAATCTTCATTTCATCAAAGCAGTTTTCATAGTCAAAATAAATGTCCAATGAGCCCTAAATTATGTTATATCAATCTGTCGTTATAATCCAAATGGAAAGGAATATAATGAGCTATTAATTAATTAGTTAGGTCTGATGGTCATTCCTTAAAAATTGAAAGGAACCTGCTGATATTTATAGATTGGAAGTGGATGGAGACCAACTCGAGTGTTATTAAATCAATAATTTACCGCCTTTTCTTGATTCGTTATTGTTAATTGAGAATGAAATCCAAATACTAATGAAGTAACTAATAATTTTTATCTATACCAGAAACAAAAGCGAAGAATCAAGATTAGGTTTTGATGACGACCACATGTGGTCAAGTTGAGAAGAGCCTCTAAATGTGGAAGCCTCACATCCGTGTCCAAGTCTCGCCGACAGTTTAAATCTCAATCTATTCTTGGTGCCTCAAGAGGAAATAACATAACTCCCTGACATAGACTGGTCTCTGAATCCAATATGTTTTTGAAGATACTGTGTGTTCGATCTCGATTAAAAAAAAAGGGCTAAATACAAATTACTACCCTGTGGTTTAGGTCCAAAATCAATTCAGTCCCTGAACTTCCAATTTCATCAAAAACACCCCTGCACTTTCAATTTTGATCTAATAGGTCCAATTTGTTAGTTTTCCGACAATTGAGTTATTTAACTTGTTAATGTGGCTCATATATGGCCTATGTTTTATGATGTGGTGTCGAGGTGGTTTGCATAGTCAATTTAGGAGTGAGTCCTACTATTAAAAATAAATAGTTTTTCAACAAATAATCCAACTATAACTTGAACCCATAACAGAATATTAACAAATTGGACCTATTAGATCAAAATTGAAAGTGTAGGGGTGTTTTTGATGAAATTAGAAGTCCAGGGACTGAATTGATTTTGGACCTAAACCACAGGGTACTAACTAGTATTTAGCCCAAAAAAAAAAAAGGTTTTTATTCACAAACTAATCATGGAATACGTGCATGTACAGTTATACTCTGCTTCAGACAACTTATGTTGCCACACCCCGATCGCTGGCAGAAATATATTGCCCTAGAGCCTCAATTAGCGAAAAATTAACTATAAGTTAACATGATCTCCGCCAGTTCAGACAACTGACTAACGACGTACGTTTTTGATCGATTCATTGTCTATGAATCACTAAATTTGTGATGTTATGCTATAATCGAGACACCATTCACTTACATATATTCAAACATGATTCATTGCTCCGTCGGGTTCAATTATGATTATTAATGGCGGTACTAATTTATAACAGTAAACCAACATACGTGTTCTAATCTTAACCCTAGATTGATCACCTGCCTGTTCCTTTAATATATACAACAATCTAGAAGAAAAAGTGACCCAGGAATCAAATCCCATATACTTGTAATACGTTCTTAATTATGCTAGATGTATGCAGAAGAATATATAAAGCATGACAATTAATGAAAAAAGTATCTTTAATATATTGCATTAATAGTGTTGTGGAGAGAATATTGGAGCAGAATGTGCAATCAAGTGAGCGTACTGCTTAAGCTTCCGAGACTGCTTCTATATAATGGAGCTTTGGCCGCCAACAATATTTGTCAAAAAACTAAGCAGATCTACTACTACGCAGAGCTAGATTGCTTCCTATATATATATTTTCTCCAATTCCTTGTAACATGGGGAATGCTCAAGTTTCTGTTCCTCCTCCTACACGGCCTCCTCCAAGAACTGGTCCTAATTACACTCGTGGGGGACATGATACTGATCGACATGCATATGCCAACATGAAGAAGGATAATCGTGACCAAATTCCAGGAGTAGGAGTGCAGAAGCAAACGCCCGTCATCACCTCTGATGAGGCTGCGCGACGCTACGGTGGGGTAGTCATTACTGAAATATACGGTACTGCTACGAATAAAACTGCGATCAATCGTAATTGGCGTTATTAAAAGCATGCTGGTGATGATCACGATATATGAATGAATGACAGTGCCTAGTCCTTTTCTACCGTAAGCTCTTAAGTCACAAAGCTGTTTACAAAGGAAGTTGTTTAATTAATATCATATATATATATATATATATATATATATATATATATATATATATATATATATATATATATATGTTGAAGCAAAGTTGAAGACTAGCATAGCTTCTAGTGTTTGATTATATATAAATCTGCGTGTGTATTACTTGATCCGCTCTTAGTTAATTGGTATATGTTTTCAAGTCTAGTGGATGCATGTCCATCTATCACTATTCATTTCGATTCACATGGCCGCCTTGAATGCGTTTCTAAGGGGTTTCAAAGAACCCTATACATACAAAATTAAATTAGTCAAATAATTATTCAACGCAAAATCATGCAAGCTCGAACTCTTTAAGTAATCCATGCCAAAAGAAAACATGCTTTGGTTGAATAGTACTGGATTAATTAATCGTATGTTCATCTCTGCAATCCTGATAAACAGCTGTGCGTCAAATGGTTTAGTAAAATTAACTTGATCTTAGCACTTTCCATTTTCTTGATTTCTGAAATACAAACTACAAAAACCGGCCATCACGACGGATCCGATACAAATATTAATTACAAATAACATAAAACATATTACCCAACTAACGTGTTCTATTTGCATAAAATACATGAAGGATTGAATATCCCAAAATTTATTGAAATTGAGAAATAATATTTTTTTGAGACGATAAGAATAATACAAGGTATTTCAGTTTAATTTGTGCGTGTGTGAAAGAAAGTTCTTTGTTTGTTGCCTGTATATTAACATGTAGTTTTCCTACTTTGTTGCTTTCGAATATACAGTTCTTCACACACAAAAAAAAAAGACCTCTCTCTCTCTCTCTCTCTCTCTCGATCGAGAAAGAAGAGGGCGGCTAGGGTTTCCTTGGGTAAGCTTGGAGGATCTCGTCCGGCGGCTCCCGTGACGTGCCAGGCTTTTAGCCTTGTCGGTGAGCGGTGAGTGCAGCCGGGCGGGGACGTTTTTTGATGGCCGTTTCTCAGCCTGTTGCTGCGGCGGCGTGGCTCAAACCTTGACGAGCTTGCAAGCCTTATGGTGGTCCTGCGTCTTCTGATCGCTTAGAGGCTCTGGCGAGAGCAGTCTGGTGGTACCGGCATTCTGTCCCTTGATCAGAGGCGGCTGGCAGGATAGTGTGAGGTGGGGTTTCGATGGGCTCTTTTGGATCAAAGTTATCCGATTTGATATGGGTGCTTCGGAACCATGCGGGGAGAAAGTGTTTTGGGGGAGGTGGCACTTCTTGTCGGCGTGCTGGTGATAATGGAGGAGTGGATAGTGGCCGACGGCTACTCGTGGCGGTGGCTAGAGTCTTGTAACCGTGGTGAAGGCGTGATGGCTGCTGCAGCTTGGAGTTGGCTAGGGTTTGAGTGCTTTTGGGTCTGGGCTTTGCTTTGGGCCCAACTTCATTTTTTTGTTATTTCTTTTTGCCTAATAAGGCTCCCTCTTTTACGGGTGGGTGCAGTGGGCCTTGGCCTTGTATACCTTGTTCCTGTAGGACGTTACAATGTGTCCAAGGATCAGTACTGATGTACACCATGAGGGTCTTAGGCGGATGTACTGATTTTTTTGGTGTTGTAGCTTCTTAGTGTTCAAGGCGTAGTAGTCTAGGTTAGTAGTCATTTTTAATGTGCAGTCAGTGCACTACTTGAGCCATGATTGTAATATGAGGGGTGTTTGTACCCTTCATGCTTGACCGAGTGAGGTCGTATGATTTTATATCAATGGATCAGTCTTTCGCTCCCCTCAGAAAAAAAAAATACAGTTCTTCACCTATTATTGGATCTTAATCGATGTGTAAAAATGAACTTGAAAAAGGATTTTGCAAAATATTTCATTGAAAACATCCATTCAAGAAAAAACGAACAACATCACCAATGATGGATCCTTAGCTTTAGATCAAATTACAGTGATTGAAGTATAGTTTTTCAATTAATCGCTTAAATTTGACCTAAAGTTACGGATCCATTGTTAATATGTTGGTCTTAATTTCTTGAATGGACGCTTTCAATGACATATATTGCATACTCCTTTCTTAGTTTACCCTTTCAGATTGGTTAAATAGTGAATGTAAGTTTTAGAAGTATGGTATTTTTGAAAGCAACAAAAAAAAAAAAAAATAAAAAAAAAAAAAAAAAAACATATTTTGATGGACAACAAAATTTTCATATTGTTTGTCCTTTGAAGGGGTGTATCTATATTACTATATATAGTGAGATAAGTAGGAAAGTAAATCTCTAATTGATCTATGATAAACGGAATTCCTCTAATACAAAAAATCCTACTTAATCAGGAAACATAGTCCTAGTCAAATACAAGATGTTCATATTGAAAACTGAGTTTTTTAATTATTTTTTTTGGTCTGAACGAAAACTGAGGTTTAGATTTTACTTTCTAAACTAAAATAGGGGTTAGTGCTCTATAAAAACACTAATTTTTTTTTGTTTTTTTGAAAAGATAAAAACACTAATTTTAGGACAACTAATTAGTACTATTAATTCCTAACCAGACAGCACTTCTTTCATTATCTTGGTGTGGTCTAATCGATCATTTACTTCATTTGATTAAAAAAATTAAGAGTTGAAATTAAAATACTTAAATCACATTTATACCTTGGATATAAAATATGATGGGTTAGGTGAACCAGTAAACGTCTCTGCGGTCCCAAAGAGATTGGCCAGGTCTGTATTACACAGTGAATCGGTCAATATATATACGAAAGTACATCTTTGTACTTGCTTTAGTGAACTGTAATTTACATGAAATTAAGGATTAATTATTGCTAGCCTTATTATGTTTCAACAATATAATTATATAGTGCCAAATGGAGGAACAACTTTTGCTCAACTAATGTGATCCTCAATTTGTGCTATAGCAGCAGCATAGCTTGTGTTTGTAGAAGCACTGTTTATAAGATACCAGATATATAAATTATAAAGTATCCATAAGCCACCTGAGGGAAAACCAGATAACATATCTTGATTCCTTTCAATCATTTCGGGGAATCTGGTAGTTGATATCTTCGCTCCAACTTTCCACGTTCAGTTTAGAAAATCAGCTCGATAGTAATCCTAGTATTATTCATTATTAATTTTGAGCGAGAATCTAACACTTGAATCTAGTTGTAATTATATGCATTATTCAATATCCCAAACTTTAACAAAAAAAACCCCCCAGATATTAATTATAAAGAACATTCAAAAGTGTAGGTGTTCAGATAGAGAATCACCAAAAGGTCGAAAGAAGATATATGTTATCCATTCACTCATCTTTCAGCCAAATATATATATATATATATATATATATATATATATATATATTGTGGCCCTTCTAGTGCGGATCCCTTTTTTGATCTTTTCTAGGGATAATGTATTAGACCAATTTCTCGATCACATTTCAGCATCTCAACCATTTAGTTTTTAGGTCCTAATGTGTAGATCACTCCTGCAAATTTTCAGCCAAATTGATTATCGTTAAGGCATTCAAAACGGCGATTAAGATTATAAGTATGAACGGTTTAGGTTTGACAGATTTGGTTCATTCATTGATTTAATCAAGTTTGATACCTTAACGATCACCGATTTGGCTGAAAATTTGCAGGAGTGATCTACACATTAAGACCTAAAAACTGAACGGTTGAGATGCCAAAATGTAACCGAAAAGTTGGTCCAATGCCCTATCCCTAGAAAATACCAAAAAAAGAGATCCATTAGTGGAATGGCCCTCATATATATATATAAGTGTGTGTGTTATCCATTCCAAGATAGTGTTGATGGATTCATTACCCATTCAGGGTCACCTTTTAACTCCTATATAAATGGGGCTTGGTGCCAACCCTTTTACCAGATATCGAAACAGCAAAGAAAACTAACATATTTGTGCATCTCTATATTTTCCAATTATACTTGAGCATCATATATGGCAACGCAAGAAGACCTAGCAAAGCTTGGGATGGAGGCTTTTGCTATGCTAGACAAGTACTATGGCCGGCCCACTGCCGGAGGGGGAATCAGTACTCCATTTCCTTATTCTCATGAAGATCATCACCAACCTCGAGCTCATCCTCATCACATACTAGCCGGAAGACCACGTCCTCAGCAGGCCGGTGTTATTAACAGCAAGGATGCAGCTCTGGCCTTTGGAGGGTTTGAGATCAAAGAATATGACCAAAAACGGCTTCGACGTTAGTAGCCTCGCTAGCTAGCTTATACTTCGGTGTAAATTAGTAGCTAATAAATAAAGCTGTTCATGCATGTACCGTATATATATGTTTAAAGGTGATCGGTGGTTCAGATCAAAAATATATGCACAAGTGATTTGAATCTGCTCTTTATATATAATCTAGATATTCATAATTAATAATGTGTGTATTTATACATATCATGACTAATTACAATTTATATATATAAGCCTTGTTCACTAAGGTTAACTTTACCGGCCTTGGTAAAACTGCAATCACCCTCACTAACAAAATTAGTAGTCTATGTATGCTTCTATAATGAAAGTTGCTGAAGCTTTGAATGATGAGAGGTTTAGAGAGTTCCGACAATAGGCTCAGGACAAAAAAGAAGACGAACACGCTCATCATATTCGCTTACAGGGTCAGTATCCCAAGAGAAATAGGGTGCAGACTGTTAGGCTGAATCAATTAATGACCACCAAAGTCTCTGTGTCTTCTCTTATTTTTATTTTTTTTGACAATTTTTCATTATATTTTCATAGAGGGGTTTCGGTGCCCAAGTATTTGTGGCATCTTTGTTGCCAAAACCGTTGATTTGATACAATGTATGAACACATTCCTAGTCTAACATCAACTAAAAAAAATCAATTTATTAATCAGTATTTATAGTTTTGTGCAAGCTTGTTATCATTTTCCATGACTTGGACTTCCTGACTGATCAAATTAATTTTTACAAATAGATCGAGGTGTGAGTCACTGATAATAGCTTTAGTTAACGACTAACCTCATTTTATTTTATTTATTTATTTATTTATTTTTTTTTTTTTTTTTAAAAGCGAAGAAGGGCCAGCTCAGCGCCCTTCATCGTATAATATTAAAAAGAACAGAGGAACAAAAGGAGAGGGGGACTAGGCCTAGACCTCTCCACAGAGAGCAAAAGATGCAAAAACTGAAAACAAGTACAAAACCCCATAACTAAGAGCCATGAGAGCAATACAAAGGAGGAAAACCGAATAAGACCAACCACTTGCAACTAACAGTTCACACATTATCTGAATCTGTAGGAAACCAGGGATGACAAATCCCTACCATAATGGTCAGAGATGAAAGGAGGTAGAGAGTTCCACCACATATACCCATCAATTGAAGCACCATATCGAGCAAGACGATCTGCTACTGCATTGCCTTCTCTAAAGATGTGAGACACCCGGAAGTTAATCTGACGAGTGAAATGCAAACAATTAAGCCATTGAGATCTTAAACGCCAAGGAACCATATGGGGATGTCGAAAATAAGTCACCACAAGAGAGGAATCCGTTTCAATCCATATGTGAGTCCAATTGCGAACCCAGGCGACTAACCTCATGTTACCGATGATTTTTTTTTTTTTTTTGCCCACTTTAATTGTTTGCCTTGTACTATTATGCCATAGAGTTGAACAAAAGATTAGGCAGGGTATCAGATTCACCGAGGACAAAACACAACATGTTTGTGATCAAGAAACAAATCTCGAAAGAGTTCTTGGTGTTGGTCAAAGATCTAAACAATGGTAAAAAAAAGTTGGGACGAATTTATACGTACAATTATTGAGCTTTCTTTTTATCTTGAATTCGATCCTTCCCGAAATCAAGTTTGTATATAAGCAAGCTGGGAATAATTAATACCTTTCCATTTTCCAGAAGATTTTTCTTCCGACTTTTAAGTTAAACTTGGCATGTGGATCCATGTGTATGTGTCTGGGTAAGACATTAATAACAGTGAAAAGAAAGATGCACATACAGAGAATATGCTCCTCTAAAGAAGTAAATATCTAGCTGATGATAATTCGGAGTCCTATTCATACGCTCAACTACTCCATTTTGCTGTATCCCGACTAGCCTATTAAGCATATATTGCTAAGCCACAAATAGGAAGCATGAAACCACTGGTAGGAGGTGTACTGTCAGTTGTGGTATATATAACTCTACGGGAATAAAATCTAATTTCAGACACTTTATTTAGGGTTATGTTATTTACACACCATTTTTCTTTATTCACACACCCCCTCTATTTTTCTAGTACTTTAAATCAATTTTTTTTTTACAAATTACTCTAATTACCCTCTCTTGCAATTAAGTTTTTTTCTTTTTTCTTTTTTCATTTGGCAATTCAATCATCTCCAAATCCTAAACCGTTTTTTTCCCGCAGGCACAGAGGACTTCAAAACTCTTTTTTATTTTTTTTGAATAATCAAAACTCTTTTCAATTCCCTTTTTTTTTTCCATCAAAACTTCTCTAGCATAGTCATTTTATCTCTCTAATGTGATGCTCTGAAGTTCAATCAAATCAGAACAAGCAACTTTAGACCCATCTTTGGAGAAAATTTTACACTTGATTGGCAATGGAGACATGTGAGAAAAATATGAGTTCAGTGATCATTCGAGTCCCTTTGAATCCATCATTCCTGGTAAGATTCTAACTGAAAATATTTGGTGTATTTGTATCCATTGAGCAACTATATAACTTTACAATAGCTTAATTATGATAGCCTTATGATTATGGACATGATTTGTTCTACTATATTATGCTAGAATACAAGAGATTTTGCCATAGAAAAATTATACAAATATGAGTTGAGGGGGGTTTCAGAGATAAGGAGTGGTTGTTTGTGGGGGTCGGGGGTGGGTTTCAGCAAGGGTTTGTGTTTTTTATTGAGGGTTGATTGGTTTAGATGCTTCTAGTTACTCTTGTTTATTGGCTTTTATTTTTATGAAGCAATGTTGTGGGACTGGTACATTGGTTTTTGTTATTTTCTACCAAATTATTTGGGTAATTCATGCTCCAATATACATTATTGAAGTATTTGTGCTGCAATTTTATCATTGCTTCCAGTTGAAAGGAATTAAATGTGTTGAGATAAGGATAGCTTGCTCTTTGCTACTGTAAGTTCATGTGCAACTTTTTACTCTCTGGTTTTGCAGCCCCCAACTATGGTTTATGCATTTCATTTTTATATACGTACCAACTTTTTACTATCTATACATTTCAGTTCAGTACCTATAACTACTACTCTAAATAACCAACTAGTTATTGTATTGGCATTCTCTTCATAATGTTGAATTAGGTCGAGTACCTTTTTACCTAACAATGTGGAGAGCAAAACCATATTACTGCTAAAAATTAGTGTTAATTGGAAGATCTTAGTATCATAATATCTTAGTAGCAAAAAAATTGATTTATTGTAAAATGATGGTTGATTCATGACTGACTTGCCAAATAGAAAAAAGAAATAAGAAAAGAAAACATAATTACAAGGGAGGGTAGTTAGGGGTAATTTGTAAAAGAAAATTAAATTAAAG